>NW_028270137.1:1097500-1365000 GCF_056152115.1 Neolamprologus brichardi | reverse complement strand
TGCATATACATTTTTCCCTTTTCTCCGACACGGCTACTCTTACAGAGATGCTTATGGCCGTCTCACAGTCAAACACAGCCCACACTGGTCCACAGCCATGCCTTGCTACCACACCGTGCCAGGATCAGCGTAACCAGTTTATCACTACCAAAATGTAAAGAAGTGAAAAACACAAGTTAACATTACACTACCCAAAATAATACAGTTCCCACTCTCCCAGTTGGTTAAGTTCAGTTGACATCTCCAAACTGCCCTGAGGTCATCAGGGCTACGACGGCTTTGATACTCAAAAGACGAAGCCTGTGGTTTAAACTGAAGTTTGAAAGACAGCAGACTTAAAGCAGCCTTTGATAATAATACATTTTAAAATTCTGTCACTTTTGGATCCTAAAGAGCATTTGCCTTTAAACAAATATTTTCATTTAGAAGTTGACCATTTTCTTCATGCATTCTAGTCAGCTAGGATCTGAGAGCGTTCCAGCTTCAGTGTTGTCTGTTGATGTTGGGATGTACAAAGACGTGGTCATCAGCAGCTACTGCAGAGAGACATCCCTGACCACACACTAAATGACAGAACGTAACACTGGCAGATATCCCCAAATATCCTTTTACAGCACATCAAATACCTGAAAATCGAGTTCCAACAAAAAAACCTGTACTCATCAGTGTTTAGTGTTTCTTTACTTGAATAACATGGAGGCTATATTTTCAAAAACATATCTGCAGAGTTGGAAAACAGCTGAAAGTTGGAAAACTGCCATCCTTCAAACATCAGCTTCCCCTTGGCCTAAATAAATCAAGTGGAATAAAACTGCTCGCTGTCAGGATGCTGGTGGCAGGCACAGCATGGACCAGAACCCTAAAAACATATTTACACTGACCTGTCATCAACTCAGCTCCTTTTCTGTCTGTGACTCTTGTTCACTGACTGGAGAGCTGAGGATAAACTGCTTCTGCCCCCAAACGTAACATATACAAGCCTTTTTAAAAAATAGACTGCTTTAAAATCATCTTTGTGTGGGGTGTGTGTCTGTGTGGTTGTGCGTGTTAGTCCCGTTTCCAGTCATAGACTTCACATGTGCGCACGCTGAACTTCTCTCCTCATTAATGCCGTCTACCTGTTCTTTATGCTCTGGACCTGATGCCCCCCCACTTCTCTGGATCCACAGCCAGCGGGTACAGCATGAACCTCATTTGCAACACGGAGGCTAAAAGCTGTCTGGGAGGTGAAAGGTCAAGAGGAGGCGGTCTGCTGGAATCGTCTCAAGCAGCGACCAAAACATTAAGATCAGATTGCACGGTCTTTTTCCACAGAGCACAGGCACTCTTAACATCTGCTCAAGCATAACTTTGATAGTGTGTGTTGCTGCCGATTCCAGATCAGGTAGTCCAGTCTCGTCCGGAGCCAAATGTTGACTCGACCACAGACTCTAGTCCGAGCTGTTCTGCAGCGTGTCTGAGCCTCAGCTCCAGCTGGTGCTCTGGAGTTCTTGGCGGAGCCAGGAGGGCAACGGCTGACCCAACCGGCTCAACAAACGCAGGAGATCCATGTTGTGCTCACGGTAATACTCTGCTAGAAAGGCACGCGACTGCAAGCAAATGCACACAGAGACACACACACAGACACACACAGGGGTGAGATTCACAGCAAGTTTTCTCAAGTGTTGTTGTTGCAAGCATGAAGCAGACATGGTGGACTGGCGTGCCAATATTACACACTTTGTTGTGATGTCAGGTTGGTGTTCAACAACAGAGGAACTTCTTTTTAATTCATTTCTGTGGCTGTGTCATTTCCTAAAGTAGTGTTTATGCTACTCTAAAAGGAGTGTGTAGATTTCGTGTGTGTCGATACCTATTTACACTGTGTTGTGCTGGAGACGTGAAATAGGTTAACTGACAGGTTTGAAGTTGTTCACACAGAGAGCAGACTACTGATGTCAGTGGAGAATCGTCAGACTGCTTTCAGCTGTGACTCAAATAACCAATCGCTATAACCAAAACGTGCTGAAGAGCATCTCTGAACACGAGAGAAAAGACCATAACAGGTGCATCCCTGTCACAGACACCATTAGATAGGAAGCTAATGGTTTTGCTCAGTTCGGTTTTTGCTCTTCCAAAGGTCAGCTGTTAACGGATTGCTTTTGCTACTAAAAAGCCTAAAAGTTAAAAAGAGGTTATAGTACACAAGATTCCCCCCCCCCAAAGAGCTTGTGCTCATCAGAAAACGAGTAGGTGAAGCAATCACAGTGCACACGTACCTCAGAACTCAACTCCGGGTACTTCCTGCCTTTACTCTTTCCCAGACATTTGGCCCGACCGCCCTCCACTCGCTGACACCAGAAACCTTTGCTGTCATCATACCTGCAAAGACAACGCATGTTCTTTGACGCCGCAGCAAACACGCCCCACACAGGCTATACATTTTTACATGCTTCTGCGTAAGGCAAGTCAGAAAAGAAAGTGACTCTTATACATGTTTATATGCAGGAGTGTTACGAACATTAAAGCCTGGGTGTAGTTGAAGATGGGGGTGACACCGAGGAATCTCTGTATTCCCTCCATCACCAGTACTGGGTTGGACCGCAGCAGCGCCCCATCAACAATGTGCAGCTGAACACGATTATAGAGAAAGAGTGTCAGCAACGCCTGAGAGAACTACAACCATCGTCCAATGCATTCGCAGCTGTGTGTGTTACCTGGCTGGCTTGGTAATGTTGCAGCCAGCGGTCCAGGTGGAGAGCATATGCCCCAGGGTTAAGGCAGTGTCTCTGAAGGGCCAGCAGATCCCTGGGGGCTGAGGCGCCCGCTGTAACTACTTCATGGAAAGTGTGGTTAAGGGCTACAGGGTCCTGATGAGCCCTCTGGTGCTGTAGTTAACGAAACGCACACAAACACTAAAGAAATGCTATGAAAAAGCCTTTGCAGCCTCACTGTGAGCATCCTCACCTGGTACCAGGAGTAGGCTCTGTCAGCCGGGTTAATGAGCACTGCCAGGACCTTGGCCCTGGGGAGCAGGGCCGCAGCTCTTTTAGGGGCTACTTCTGTGTCAAAGTAGTTGGCGCTCTTTTCAAACATGAAGTCTGTGCTGACATTGGAAGGGAATGGGAAGAAGTCCATGTACCTGAGGAGAACACACACGCACACCATTACACAACTGTACTGAGGTGAATGTGTGTTTTTTTTTAACAAGAAATATTTTAAAGTGAGCAGCTTTTACAGTTTTGTGTTGCTTCTTAATATAAAAGTGTCCAATTTATAAGACAACACAACGTCTTTGTGTGGAATCGGTTTTCCTGCTCTCGTTTGCTGTTTTAGCTGTTTGGTGGTTGTTGAAATAGTTTTGTCTTTAACCCGAGATTCTGGCATTTCTGGCTAAATACATTTATATTTAAAAATAGATTTGAATCGATAAATCGATTATTGAACCCAACTCCTAGTGTGTGGGGCTGTACCCTGTAGGTTTATATTGTTAGACAGTAACATTACTTATTAACCCTTTAAGACCTACCATAGAACCAAGTCTGCCAGAGCTTATATTATATTATATTTTTACATGCCGTGGAGCCGTTTTTGGGAGCATTTCAAGTTGCTATACATCAATACAACCATTATAGCCCAACTCTTAATAATATGTTTGCATTAAGTGCATAGTGATTACATAAATTGCAAAAATGTGCAATAAACTACAAAAAATTTGAAAATTTTAACATATATTTCTAGTTAGAGAAATTTAAGAGGCTTATCCTTCAAAACTGTAAATACAAAAAAGTTGCACAAAATAGTTTCCCACCACAGGAAATTTATTTTGAGTGTCTTCATAGTTTTATTTTTGAAATAAACCAATTTTTATAAACTGCAGGAAAAACGAAAATAAATATTATAATGCAAATTTGCAAAAAAGCAGCATATGCATCAAAATAAACTATTTCCAGCAGTGCAATATGAGTCCTAAGCATACCAGAAACGACACAAAGTCATAAAGTCAAAGATAACTTTTAAAAACACCAGTATAGGCTCATGAGGCCCTGATGGTAAAAAACTACTTTTCTGCGAAAATGATGTCACTTCCGGTTTCGGGCAGGTAATGGCGGACATGCAATAGCTCACTCTGACGTCTATTCCAACGTAGGAAGTGTTACAAACAGCTGATCGGATCGGCAAAGCGTGTTTCTGGAATATTATGTTTTTGTTGCTGCAAGTGCTTTTTATGCAGTTTTTGCAAAGTTATATGTGGAAGGAAACTGTGACCGAGGACAAGCTGATGGCATAAGATGTAAGTACAACTCCTCCGGTTTCATATGCAAAAAAAATGATTGCGCTAGCTCACGTGGTTGCAGAGCTACCGGGATTTAAAAATAGTTACACAAAACAGAGCGTGCCCGCTCCGACCGGCTTTAAAGGGTTAAGAAAAGTGTTCTGTGTAATGTGTGTAATAATTACTTTGAGTAACGACGCAACAATGATCGCAACAAAGAGTGGAAAAAGCTCCAACACGAGCAAACATTTGACCGCTCAGCATGTAATTAATTTGCATGAATGTCTTTGACATGCTGACTCAAAGCAATTCCCATCACTAGTGTCATTCTGAGTTTGATGGCAACAACGTGTCTTCAGAAGCTGGACAGTGTATCAACGCCTCTTCTTTTAACTACAGTCTATAAAGGTGACTGAAGGAGAGCAGTTCCTGGGCTTCAGAGAGACGAATGTTGTGTTCTTTTGGTTTAATCTGGCTCCAAATGTTTTTCTTAAATGTGAGCAGCTGTCTCAGTCCTCCTCTTCCTCCAGCTCTGAACTGAGCTGGGTTGCTCTCTGTTCTGTACTGTGATTTATTAACCATCGAAATACACAAAGGACTTTGCAAATGACTCTGAGTTATTGGCTGAAATCATGCCTAAATATAATAAAGCTCTAATAATTAGAGATCTTAACGTACATGCGCGCTGGCTCGACAGCATTAACTGACTCGCTAACTTCATGCAGTGGTCGTCCGGACCCACAGAAGAACGTGAACACAGACTGGAGCTCATTTTATCTCACGATGTGTGTTTCAAACAGTGTTTTCAGATCACACGCCTGTGTTCTTTGCATTCACTGCTGCGCTTTTCTCTGCTGACTTTGATCAGAACTTTGGAGCTCAGCTTCTAGTTTTATTCCACCTGCCAAACGATATCAGAGTCAGTGTCTCCACTCAAAACCAGACGGTCTAAAACGAATCCCACCTGGATTCTTTCATTCTTTCTGCTTTAGGCACATTTGTTCTTGTTGTTTTTAACACTAGCCTTTTCCTCAAGGGTGCTTCCTAAAAGCTTTAAAACAACCTGGCCCGGATCCCACTGTGTTATCCAACTTTGGGTCCATTTCCAATCTTTCTTTTCTTTCAAAAATTCTCTAGATAAATGTTTATAGCAAATTGAAGGCCCTTTAAATAAAAAATAAAATGAAATAAATAAAAAAACAAACATCCTTGGCTTGTTTAAAGTCTGGTTTTAAGTCTCTTCATGGAGCAGAATCAGTCCTGCTGACGGGCCACTGCTCACTGTTGGTCCACAACAGTGATGGCTAAGACGGGTCTCTTACCGAGACCATGTCACCTATGAAGAAGACCACTGCCGGACCACCACATGTCCCCTCCATGACATTCTACCCCAACTCCCGTGCCGACTGCACAAGATCACCACCACATGGAACCCACCCCACAGAAGACGCAAACCAGGCTGCCCCCATACAACATGGCGGAGGACTTTCATTGGTGATTTATGCGCCTGGGATGAGGCCGAAGCAACCGCAGCTGATCGATTACGCTGGCAGAGATCTGCCACCCAATGCGGAGGACCGAACTCTAAGTGTGTTTGGTCCTGGTGGGCACAGTATCTAAGGCCTCCAGTCACAAACCTGGGTTTTATGATGGACGGTTAGATTGGACAGTCAAATAACTGCAGTGGTGAAATCCAGCTTCTTTCAGCTGAAACAAGTGGCAAAAATAGAAAAACTGTTGAAAGATCACTTTGAAACAGTAATCCATGCCTTTATCACAACTCTGGATTGGATTACCACCACTCTCTATATGTTGGTGTTAGCCAGTCCTGCCTCGTCTTCAGCTGGTGCAAAAGGATGACTTAACTGGAAAACAGCAAATTACTTCTGTTTTATACTCACTACACTGGCTGCCCGCCCATTTTAGGGTTCATTTTAAAATTCTTTTATTTCTTGCCTTGCCCATCTCAGAACTGCTGCACTTGCACTGTCCTTCCCGATTGCTCTTGGATGTGCCGAGGGCACAAGGCTTTTGCCGTAGCAGCTCCCATTAGACCGGCCTCTGCACTGTCCAATTTTAAGATCCACCGCTTCTGTTGTTCGATCTCGTTTGCACATCATCAGGATGGGAGCGACTGTTCCCCCAATAATAAACCAAAGGGTCCCTCTCCTCGTAAGTCTGGAGAATATATCCAGGTTTTCCGAACAGAATTTCAATTTTGGATTGATCCGACTTCAGAACAGTTTTCCATTTCCCCATCCATCCATCTTCTTCTGCTTATGTGGGGCAACAAACTAACAAAGCTGCTGTTAAAGACCAAACAGGGAATGTCATACTAAAATGAAAATGGACAGCAGATTATTTTTAAAAAAGTAACGTGGGACATTTACGCATTTATGCACACAAGTCATGGCAGCGCCGCACAGATGCAGACTTTCCTTTAAGGCTCTGTACACAGTGAACAGGGTGTGTGTGTGTTTTTACCAGTCAATCCCATTGTGATAGTTGGCGCCACTGAAGAACTGGATCTCCTCAAAGGTGGTCGGGCTGGGGAAGGAGCTGGTGATTGCAGGGTGGATGCTCAGGAATGAATGAAGTGCTGTAGTACCTTTGAGCAAACAAGACAATTAAAATAATGAAAACAGAGAATGAAATAAGACAGATGAGAGGAATCTATACCTGTTTTTTGTGGTCCAATGATGAGAAACTTTGGCAATCTGTCACAGGTCTTCTCTTTAGACCAGATATCTTTGTGTCTCTTATCATGGCAAGGGTTCTGAAAACAGAAAACATCCACACAGTGTGTCATCGTCCACGACGGGTGAAAGTTATATTACGGATATTATACACGTTACATTTTTAAATAAATAAAAGGGACATGAATGGTTTTGTTTATCATTTCATCACATACTCCCACATCACCCAAATCTTGAAGTAGGCATTTCCAAATTGTACAAAAGATGGGGGAAAAGAGTAGGTAAGGTAGATTTTAGATGTAATACTTAAACTTTTAAGATTCGAAATCATGAATGAATTTAAATTTTACATATTACACACCGTAGTCAGGGAAAAATCCACTGATCAGGTTATTAGCAAAGGTGCAATTAATGTGTATTTACAAAAACCCCACAAACCCCTAAACTAGATGCTTTAACTATAATTGTACATTCACTGTTTGTCCTTACATCAAACTCCTTGTGCACAGAATTACTGCACTTATCATGAATCTGGCACTTATGCCTTTTTACCTACTAACATAAAAGAAAATGCATGAAGACTTTTTCATTTCTAAAATAAAACAATACAATAAAATGTATGTAAAACAATAAAATAATACAATAACAATAAACAATAACAACAATAAAAAACACTCTTTGTTGTGAAGCTGTCTTTTAACTGTTGCTTTATTTAATGATTTATAGTGGTTAGGTGACTGTGTATACAGTGAAGTGAAAACAGAAACTGGATTTTGTTCATAGCCACGTCACAAAAATACATTTTCTGAAGAAAAAAAAGCCCCAAGTTTTAAAAATGACCACATGAATCAACCCACCTGCCAGAGCGGGTCTCTCTCATCAGGAAAGAGTTGGAAATACCTCTCGGCAAGCTGGACCGGTGGTAACGTTTGCAGCCTGAGGTTGGTCCAGCACTGGACAAACTTCACCAAAGACTCAAACGTGTACAGACCCAGACGATCGTTGCCATAGTTAGACAGATGGGTCATGAAGATACTGATCTGGATTGAGAAAGTTAAAAACATGTTATAACATCCTAAGCTTTTATTTTTATTTCATTTTTAATTTTGTGTGTGTGTGCGTGCGCATGTGCGTGTGTTCACCTTTTATTACATGTTAGCATTTTATGTTACTTAAATTAAAATATTCAATAATTTAATTATATTTGAATGATGACAATAACGAAAAAAAGCTGACAAACTTTGCCAACTTTAAAATTTACTTTTTCCCTCGAATTTCAAATTTTGATTAAGATGTTTGACATTGGGAATTTACTATCACACACTGCATGTTATATCCACTAAATCTCTCCATTATCCCCTTATTCTCATGTCTTAACCATCTTGTTTATTTTGTTAATATCATTAATCTTTCTCATCCTGTTTTGTCTTAGTAGAATTGAAGAAAAAACCTTAAGTAAATGATAAGCAATGGTTAAGTCTGCAACTTCTTAGTTAGAGCTTGGTGCTTGTTTTTTGGGAGCCATTTTTGTTGGGGGGGGGGTCACTGCCAAGAACCTTACACATCTACTTAATCTTCTTTTTCCTGTTCTGGACTAACACGCATCTGTTGCTTAATTGTTTTGTTCTATCATTTAAGGCGAGTGTGCACAATGTCTGTGCTGTAGGAATCAGATTAGTCAGATTTAAACTTTCTAAGCTGGAATGTTAAAGGTTTAAATCATCCAGTCAAGACAGCGAAAGCTTTCTTCCATATCATTAAGCACCATAACAGTGCTGGAGACCCACATCAGGGGGTTTTACAATGCCGTCTCTTTTCACGGTGGGGGGGCCAGTGCTTTTCCAGGTTAAAGGACAAGGGATTTCTATACTGATCAGCCAGAGCACTCCCTTTGAGGCAGTCCAATGTTGTAGCAGACAAACAATAAACATTAAATCTGCTTTCAGGGTATAAACTGGACCTCAATAAAAGCTTTTCCTCTTAAGTAGTAAAGCAAGTTTGTTAGACTTCACTAACTTGCCCTTAAGGGTTAAAAAAACCAAAACAAAAAACCCCTTAAAAAAACAACAACAAACAAACACACAAGAATTTGATTACACTGCTAAACCAATTGAAGCGGTCCTTCAGCCACTGGACACCATTTTCTAAGGATGTTATTAAAAATGACTATTTTACCCCAATTTTTAAATTTATTTATTTATTTTTATACCTCTTCCAGGCTCTACCCATTTTTATTTTATTTTCAATCAATCAAAGCTTTATTCGCCCCATGCAGGTTGCCCTGTAGTATAATGGGACCCCCCCCCCCCCCCGACCTTTTTTTCCCCAATGTGTTGCATTCTGTTTTGTCACCTCACACATGGCAAGGTAAACACCCAAGACCAATCTTCAAAAACCTAAAACTGAAGGGGGGGCTTGCACTTCAACACTTTTTGTTTTTATTATTGGGCCGCAGACATAAGATGTCTGGTGTTTTTGTATTTCTACCTCACTCACAGTGGCTATCCTGACTGGGTGACTATGGAACTACACAGCAACAACAGTACATCTTTTCTGGCTGTACTTGGTTCTCCATTTTCATCTCTGTGGTGAAACACTCATTGGAAATATGGGGCAAGTTTAGGAAATACTTTAACCTCGACCTTTAAGTTGAGCTCACTGAGACTCAAACTCGTCTGAGATTTTTAGCATATGCACTTACGGTATCAATTTGAACCTGCTACATCACCTTGGTCTTTAGTTATTGCAATGACAAGAGTTTCAGAAAACTTGACCTCTGATCTTCACCTTGAGGTCAAGGTCACTAAGAGGGGGTGGAAGTGACACCCACTCTTAGTGGGCGGGGTAGAAAGAGTGGGGTAAAAATGACAACACTTAATTTTACAGGGTGAGTCCATCTGAAGCCTTTTGCGTGTCCAAGTTGCATAAAAACTAGATGGTAGAAAATGTGAACATTTACAATGATTGCTGTCAAAAACATTTTCATGTTAAAAACAGTTTTACATGCTTTAGTTTACAGTACTGTGAAACTGTCTCCGTTTTTTGAAATTTAGATTGAAACTGGTTTGATGGACCATTTTTCAAAAAATATACATCTTGAAAACTGAAAAATGAATCTGAAATTTCACAGCACTCATTATAGATGTCCAAACTTTGGACTCTAAAATTTGTATGCAAATTGGAGGTCGAGCAGGACATTTTCTAAAACTTGACTGAAGATGGAACGACCTTTGTGTAAAGCCAGGCCAAATCTTCAGACACTCAAGTCTCATGTAAAGTTGACGCGTGTGAAACATGAGACAGTCTCAAGCCAACAGCTGTAGTGTGCATGGAGGTTTTCTTACAGGGTTTAGGAGGACGGTGAGGAAGAGCTCTCCCCCTCTGATGCTCTTGTCCAGCTCTTTTGAACCTCCTGGGTATTCATTATAGAAGATCGTATGGGTGAATAGACCACAAGTTTGTCTGGGCAATACCTGAAACGAACAAATAGGGCATTAAATATTGGGGATATATACATAATTTCCTTAGGGATTAATAAAGTATTCTGATTGGTCAATCATCTAGGTAAGGAAACTCCAAAAAGTTGATTCTGTTCCTCTGTGTTCTCAGCATCATGTGTTTTTACCGGGAAACTTTTTCACTTATCCAAGTGTAGCCACAGCTGCTCCTTTCACATAAATGGCCGACTGCAAGCAATGGAGGTCATTTATAAGAGATGTCTCCACCCTCAATAACAGGACCAACCTCAACACTGACCAAGTATGTCTTGCTCTTGTAATTTTGTCTTATCTATATTTCAAATATAGGAATTAGAGCAGGGCAATATGGCCAAAATATTTATCACGATATATATTTGAAAATTTGCGATAACGATATAACTGACGATATAATTGATGCGAGACAAAATGCAACTCCACAACTTTACTAGCGCAAAAAAAACCACCATCCATTTATTTTCACTTAAACAGGCAGCTGTTTTTTATGTGCATTAAACCTATATAAAAATTTTACAGTGCAAATGCAAATTCCTTGCTGAAAGTTTAACCAAAAGGCATTTCCAGTAGAAATGGGCTGACACATCCTGAGCATAACCATGTATAATATCCACTGAAGTAGGGGTGGGCGATATAAACGATATACGATAGAAACGATATAAATTTGGCCAACAATAGAGATTTTAACTCTATCGCAATAGCGCATGTTGATGATGTCATCAAGCTGCGCCTGTTTTGGTCGAAAGCATCGCAGTGGCTAAAACCATTATCATCTGCAAATTATGGCGACAGTCACAGCAAAGAGATGAAGCACTTTTGAAATAAGGGGAAAGCCAAAAACTGCGCTTCCTCCACTTCCGTAACATTGATTCATTAATGTTGAATTCTCTCGCAGCTGCTCTGTTCCCATGTTGTTGCAGTATATTAATGACTAACCTCGTATTGTGGATGAATAATCTCAGTTGTTCTCCTGACTGAACCGTGTATAGCATCCTGCTATGCGATTGCATTTGTCCCTGACCACCAGAATCCCTCACGTTAACTTTTATCGAGTGGAAAAAAAGTTAGCGTTCATCCACCAGCTTCACTGTGCTAATGTTATGCTAACATAGCTGTGTCGCTAGCAATCACGTAGCACAACATTATATACCAGGTAGTCCAACTTCAGTAACCCTGCAAACGCCACTGCTGTTTAGTTTTCTGTCTTCATTTATGTTGGAAGTGATAGCAGAGCTGTACGTTTGAATTTTTTCAGAAATCTCTCAGAACATGCTATATCATGCTTAGGTAACTAGCAAAACTAGCGAGCTAACTTCTAACTTTGTTAAATGTAATAAATTCTGTTTTCATGGATGCCTGGATGTTAAACTTCATAGTTACACCTGCTAAAGCAGCAATGCTGATCGTTTTATGAAAGATGAAAGAATTTAGACAGTTTTTAACTCTCAGTGATGCTGCAGTGTTCGTTTGACTTTGGGACCTGAAATGGAGGGAGTTTAGGACCCAGATTACTCCCAGATTTGCGAGCACCTTAGTCCGACAAACCCGGCAATAACGACGGCCGCTTGCATGTTCTACAAAAAAAAAGTGCTTTGTTGTGTATCTGATGGACACCAAACCAGTTCCACACCACTGAAGTTGCAGCATTTTTACAAACCAATTCTGGTTCATCCGTTTCACTCAACAATCCGCTTTCTCCATTCTCATTCTCCGTTGCCGCCATGCTTTTTCGCCATGAGCGTATGAAAACAAAGGCACTGCGCATGCGTGTTTTACCCATATTCTATTGTGATATTTCATTTCTTATCGTTGCCTAACATTGTACCGGTATTACCGTGAACAGTATAATATGGCCCAGCCCTAATAGGAATGTCGGTTTTGGAGGAGTCAAGGAGGCCATTTATGTGAAAAGAGAAAAACCATCTGTGAACCAAAGAGGGGGCCTAAGGGTACATCTTTCTCCATCTAACAATGGTTTGATTGGAGCCTTTCCCCAGCTCTCTGTGAATGGTACTGATGGATAATATGAAACTCATGAAAAGAAGCATTTTCATAATTATGAAACAATCATGAATGATGAAACTAAGTGAAAAGCCCATTGTAAGGCAATGATGGTAGTCTTGTGACAGTACTT
Organism: Neolamprologus brichardi; assembly: GCF_056152115.1. Lineage (NCBI taxonomy): Eukaryota > Metazoa > Chordata > Actinopteri > Cichliformes > Cichlidae > Neolamprologus > Neolamprologus brichardi. The sequence goes on along the minus strand of NW_028270137.1, from coordinate 1,352,421 downwards.
ACCTGTCACAAATGAAACTTTCTAGCTATTGACTTTGAAAATCTGTTTCAGTGTAATCAGCGGCAAATTGTTATTAGTTACCATTAAGCCAGCAAAAAACCTCTTGCCAACACTCAGAGCCTTAAGAAATACTACAGACTTCACTGATACAACATTCAAAATATAACATCTTAACAGATAGCTTGTCCTCTTTTAACACAAATCTTCAAAAGTTCACATCATCTTGGCTGAAAGATGTGTTTGTGTGAAGAAAATTACATGTGTTATTAAAGAACAAAGACTGACCTGGATGCCATTGTGGATGAAGCCACGTCGATATCGAGCTGGCCTTAGATGAGGGTATTCTTCTGTACTGGTCACCTTGATTCCCCACACGGATTTCCAGGCTTCATATAGCTGGCTGTGAACTGGATAAACCCCAGAGTGGTGTGGAGCTACTGCGTAGCCCATATCTATTGGGATGCCATGCTCCTGGAGAGAGAATGGTACAATAAGAATAAGGGGTAGCTGTAACTCAGGAGGTGGAGCTACTGATCGGAAGGTTGGTGGTTCGATCCCTGGCTCACCCAGGCTTAGGAATGCAGGATCTCTATAGACATCACTGCATGAGGAAGACGCAGCGGATCCTCTGATCCCAGCCACAGACTTTTCACACTCCTGCCGCCCGGCAGGCGGTGCAGAAGCATTCAGACCCACACTAGCCGACACAGAGACTGTTTCTAGCCACAAGCCATCAGGCTTCTGAACTGTTGACATTCTGCACACACCATTACACACTCACTGCAACTATTGGACTCTGTATACTGTCACTGTAACCGCTTTAAATCCTCACTGCAGTTTTGCACAAACTGTAAATACCAAACAATTGTTTCAAATTCTCTTAATATTTAAAAATAATAAAATACTAAAGTATTATTTTATTATTATTGTTATTGTCCTTCTTTAATATACCTGTACACTTTCCATGTGTACATGTAAAGCTGGACACAAGCCTAAGAATTTTATTACAGGTGAATGTTGTTAAACTGTTTATCTGTATATGACAATAAAACTTGAAAACCCACTCCTCGCTCTGGCTCACGCTTCATGTTCTTTGCTTCCGAGTATATTTCACTTGCTGTTCATTAATAAAGTCTTGTTAGAAAACCGAGTCTTGTGCCTCCATCTGAAGTTGCATTCGGGTCCACTTTCACGCTCGGGGCATTCTTAGCAGCAACGTGTTACGGCAGCATCGGCCAAACCAGTTATTAGGTTTGGGGAGCAATTGTTCCCCCCCCACACACAGCTCCATGTAGATATGGATTTGTTTCCCCTTAATAATAAAAACCTTTATTTAGAACCTGCATTTTGTGTTTAGTTGTTTGTTATATAATCAAATGTTTGATCTGAAACATACGCAGAAAAAAATTTTCTGCCTCTTTCTCGAAGTTAGCTTGAGACTTCAGCTGTTTCTCAATTCTAAAGAAAATTAACTGTCTCTAAAATTATTACTACTTATTACATCAGACAACAGCACGTCTATTTAAATGTTTTTTTCCAAATTTTTAAAAGTTGAGTACATTTACAATCAATGAACTATAGCACTTAAGTTCATTTTTCCTGGACAAAGACAGAATCAACCAGGATCTTGCAGCATGTGACATTAGAGACGGCTCACGTGTCTGAAGTAAATGAGTCACACTGTCCGTTATCTGTATAAACCTGTGGATCCTCATATCTACATGCAGGATGTTGCTTCTCTAATCAAAGCAGCTGTCAAAATTATGTACAGGTGAACATGTTTATAGTTTTGACTGGTACCATCTAACTGGTAAGAACATTTACAAAATGCATTTAGAAAAGTCACTTGACATGCATCACAAATACTGCTACATCATGTAAAACTACACGTGACCACTGCTGCAGTATATTCACTGAAATGTGACGTGACATGTCAAAATGACAGAACAGTGTCAGTGTAACCGAGCAGAGTCCTTCTCACAGCCTCTAAGGATAGTTGTTATGGTGACTGCTCTCTTTACGGCAGTTAAAAACACAAGAAGAAGTAGTTAAAACACGAAGTGATGCACCTGCGGAAATGTTTTCAAACCTGCAGCATCTCCCTCTCTGCAATCTGCTGTATTTTTGTTTTATTGCAGGAAATCAAGCTTCCTCACCGTCTGGGGCAAATACCTCAGAAACCTCCCACTGATATTGTGTGACTGCCCAGTGTAATGATGTTGCCCACCTGAGCAAAGACCTTGTTGAGTCTCATCTGCTCAGCCAGAACGCTGACATTGTGGAAGAGGTGAGGCTGCATGTGGCTCCACATGTGAGGAAACCACCAGAAGTCCATCCTGTGTTGCAGCAGCATGTCATCTCCCTGATCCTCTTCATCAGTGCCTGAATACAAACAAGCAGGTGCACACACAGCAGAATTAACCTGATCTGCACCGAATTCACTTTTATCTAGGAAGAGAAAGTGTATGAGATGAGCTTCAACCCAGAATGAACAATTAAAGTTTGAGTCAGTGCCAGTGCCCCCCTCTGACCACCAAATTCTAAATATTTGTGCCAAATATTTCCCTCAAAGTTGAAGACATTTCACATTCACAGGAAAGGGACTGAAAAATGAATGAAAGCATCCAGTCAGTGCTGCTGATCGCGCAGCAGCGATGCTAACAAAGACTTTACAGCATCTGTTTTCACCTGCACAGATCAAAACTATACTTGGTCATGTTTCGAGCAGCAAGCTGCACTGATGAAATTATATCAGTTTTTACACATGAACGTTAGGTCAGGATACAGTGGGTAAAATAAGTAACATATCACCAATTTTCTGAGTGAATATATTTTAAAAGGTGCTATTGACATGAAATTCTCAACAGATGTACATGCATGCAATCCACACATGCAAGCTTTAGTTCTTTCCACAGATTTTTAACTGGATTCAGGTCAGGCCATTATTGCAGCCTTATTTTCGTTTCCTTGGCTGTGTGTTTGGGATCACTGCCCTGCTGAAACGTCCATCTTCATCTTCATCATCTGGGCAGATACATGGTACATTTTTCCTATTCATCCTTCCTTCAATTATATGAAGCACATCAGTGCCGTATGCTGACAAACAGCCCCACACCACGAGGTTCATTGTAGGCATGGTGTTTGTGGGGTGCCTTTTGACCCCCGTATCCAGGAGAATCTCAAACTATATTTTCACAGTATTTCACAGGCTTGTGTAAATGTTTTTCAGCAAACTGTAAACACGCCTCAACATGCCTTTTCTTCAGCATCAGAGTTGTGTACGGTGAGCGTGCATACAGGCCATGGTGGTGCATTACTTATTGTTTTCAGCTGTCCATCTGCATCTTAAGGTCAAAGGTCACTCTTTCGAGGATGCCAATGTTCACATTTTGGACAGAGAGGACAGATGGTTTGAAAGAGGAGTGAAAGAAGCCATCTATGTCCACTGTGAGCGACCATCTTTGAACAGAGGCGGTGGTTTACGACACCAACTCTCTGCCATCTATAATCCAGTTTTGAGTTCCCTCCCAGACGCCTTAACGCCCACTCACATCCTGGACCATCTGACCTCAGGAATTCGCATGATAAGGTGGGGCCAGGTTTCACAATGAGCTCACCTGAAACTCTGGCTGATTGGGACCCACACCCAGTTTCACACCTTGGCTCAGGCGATTAGAGGATCATCAGGGGGTCCTTTTGTCCCTCTGTGGGGGGACACTCCCACTAGGGTTATATCTGGGACTCTCCACCATTTGACCTTAGAACTGAAGAAGCTTCTCGGATGAAGGTGAAACATCTTCAAGTAACTTAAAGAAGTCCAGACGCTTTTCTTTGCAAGCTCCTTTGACTACGATGACCTGGATGACTGAGAACCTTCACAGACATACTTATTGTTTTCTTGGAAATAATTGTACAGGCTGCTTCCAGGTCTCTCTCCACAAGTGGTCATCAACTTTTTCAGCTGGCACTGTGATTTTCCACGCCTGTCACGCCTCCCTTTCTTCATGTGTTGAATACTTCTTCCTTTCTCATTATTACAGATAATTTATGGACCATCTATGGTTTCATTTCTTTGCATGTCTGGATTGGACACGTTGTTACCGACATCTGGTAAAAAGGTTCACGTCAATCGCACTGCGGCAGGTCTGTGGCCTGCTGCAGTGAGCTCATGAGACGGTGACAGGCTGGCAGTGGGGACAGGTGTTTATGAGGGGACTAATGACTCCCTCTCTTTATATAGTAACGGAGGGGACCGGCGAGGAGTGTGCACTGTGGAGGAAACTGCAGGAAGAGTTCACTCCAGGCTTCAAGTTGTGCCGAAATTAAAAAAGAGAGCTTGTGATCAAAATAAAGCAACAAAAACCACGTTGAATACGCACAGTGTCGGTCCAGTCTTTCTACAAGCAGCGTTAGAAATATTTTTACTTGTGTTGACATGTTGAATACTTTAACCGCTGTATGCTCCACATTTGTACTTTTCCACATGTAGCACAGCAGGAAATGAGCGACCTGAATATCACTACACCAGCACAAAACACAAGCTTACATTTTCACCTGCATGTTTGAATAGAGCAGTCTAAAGAAGTTCATGGCTGTTGTGAATGCAGAAACAGAAAGATTATGCATACCTGTGTGATAGAACTTTCCCGAAAACCCCAAGTTAAAGGTGAAATTTGGGACCAGTGCTCGCAGTTTGTTTTGTGTGTTGAGCAATGCCTGTAAAAGGACGACACATTTTAACCGTTGCTAATTACAAAAATCAAGCCTTGCTAACAGAATCTAACCTGAAGGATGAGATTTGACAAAGAGCAGAAATGCCACACAATGGGTGAAACACAGGTCCATCCTCGTAATATGAAATAATCAGTCAAATGGATAGAGTCAAACATTTATCCAACCTACCAACTACAATTACATTAGATTCAAGAATTCCAGTTAGTTACAAATAAATGAAACCTAAAGACGCAGTGAAAGGTGGAAACATTTCAAACTCTACTGCACATGTCCTTGTTTCTGCAGGTCAAGCTTTAATGAGCTTTAGAAAAAGGGTTTAAAAGATCAAAATTATTCAAAAATCAATCACTCAAAGATGGCGGCAGCTTTAAATATATTATCCAGGATTGGCTTCCTCATTTTTCCACTAAATAGTCAGCAATGAATCAAATGTTAGGATTCAAAAACACCACTGAAGGTTTGTCGGAAATGTGATATAGACTTGATTGGTTTCAGTTTTTTAGTAACAATTTTAACATTTTAGTAGCACTGAAATAGAATTTCTTTTGTTTTTTTATCCGTAGGCAGTGCTAGTGTCACAATATCAAAAAAGCCAATTTTGCAGGTGAATTTTTATATGAAGTCTACTTTTTACCAAACTGTAAACGGAGTACTATTAACAAGCAAATCATTTTTTGATCTTAGCTACATTAATAGTTCTAGTAACACTGATTTTTTTACTTTAAATCTCTCAGGTTTTTCACCAACAATCAAGATGAAACTCCAATGATCAAATATAACTGGATGTCAACAACTCAATCAACCGCACGGCACACAGTGTGATATTTCAGGTTTGTAAATACGATCACACTACCACAGTCTATATCCAATTGAAATGCATACTTTTACTTTTAATTGAAAAGGGTTTAACAAAAGTATTGCAAAGATGTTTTTAATATAGATACAACCATTTTTACACAGACGCATATTCAGATGCTCAAAATTAATTGGAGAATTGACTAAAACAGTTTCATGGCCAGATGTTTCCTTATTATTTCACGGCAAATTAAGCAGATAAAAGAACTGGAAATTATTCCAACTGCTGAACTTATATTAGTTATATTTAGAGCTGGGAGATATAAGATTTTTTCATATCACGATATGTTTGTTTCATTTCAGGCGATAACGATATATATATCACGATATAAGCCAAATAACTATATTTGTAAGATTTAAATGTGCCGTTGCTCACAAGTAAAATGTGAAATAATCAGCAGCTTGTTTTGATTTAAATATTTATTTCCCATAATAAGTTCAACAGGGTAGATGTACTTAAGGAGACTTTTTCAGATAAATAAAGGCAAATATTGCAAACTACACAAAAGGCAGCCGCTAAAGCGTTTAAGTTTCAAAACAGAACAAACAAAACAGACTAAATTGTCAATTCCACTTAGAAACAAAATATTAATTCTAAAAATAAATCTTAGTTTGTTTTACAGAAGAACAGACAAGATTGACTAACTTTTGTCAATATCAAATAAACTGAGCACTAAAAGGAAATTCTCGATCTCTCCTTGTTGTATAGCTGAGCTTTTCAAACTGTTTTAACAGTTACTTTAGTCGACAAAATCCGAATGACGAATTAGCGTTTCCAGTCAGAGACTGAGCATGCACCGCTTTATTGTATTTCCAGACTTGCTTTCGGCACATTTACAGCGCGCTACTCTGTTTTTGTCAGACTTGAAACAGCAGAAACACCTTCACACTACAGAACTTCTGTGGCTCTTCCGTTCGACTATCTCTCCGGCATCGGAACCATCATCTGTTTTCTCTTCGGTAACCTTCGGTCACGCTCTCGGTTGATTTTTCCTCCATTACCCGGGCGGCACGGCGGCTGGCTGCTTCCCAAACAAATACACATGTGCGGCTTGGCACTTGTGCTGTACCTAACAAGTCACGTGACGTGACGCTGCGGCTGTGATTGGTTCGGCTCTGCGCTACTTAATTTGGATTGGCTGTTCTTCTTCTTTTTTTTTTTTAAGAGGACAAGAGAGATGAGGCCTATCATAATACATATCGTTATCGTTCTATCGCCCAGCTCTAGTTATATTTTAAATTGAATGCTCAGCATGAGGTCAAATAGAGTTTGATGCAAATTAAAGAGGCCATTAGGACAGCGTATTGTCCCAGATTTCAACAAGCGATTAAATTCTGATTCATAAAGTCCTGATTCAACTCAATCCCGCGCTGGAAGCAAAACAGCCAAAATAAGAAAAAATTTATATCAATTTTATTTCAAACATGAAACGTTGTTTTACACTTCTTTTGCTGCTGGTTCAATGAATTCTGTTTGGAGAAAACCTGCAGTTTCAGAATCTGTGAGATGTCCACTTTAGCACGACGGTGTGAACAATCACACTTTGTGTTTACATTCACCTGCTCTTTAAGGCAGCTGTTGGAGTACTTTTGTGTACTCTTACCTGAGATTTTGGCATTTCTGGAAAACAACCATTTATATTTAAAAAATTATTTTCACGATTTAAGCGTCGATATCAGATTATTCAAATTAAATTACATTTGAATTGGGAAATTGATTTTTCTAAATCCTAGAGGCCATCACTGGAATAAACAAACAAACCTACCCTATAAGGTAAAGTCTCCACAGCCGACTCTGTGCAGTGACAACAAAGGCGTAGATTTGGCTTTGGCATTGGTGGAGACGGATGATTCAACCACCGAACTCTGCCCTGTTTCTTATTTTTTCCTTTTTCTCTTTGCTTCTTGATAAAAAAAGGAGAATTATACTTGCCTACATATGCTATTCTACATGCTTTTAAACCATTTAAAATTATAATTCATAGTTTTATATGTGAATTATATAACGTTAAATTACTATTAAACAAATGACTGATATATACAAAAAAATTTGAATTTTACAGTGTTTACTTATCGGATAAAATAAGTTAAATGTCACTGTTAATATTGTCCAAATTCAGAGGCTGCGTCCACCTGAGGACCCGGCCTTTTCGGTCTAAGTGGGCCGGGTCCTCCGAAAGCCGGGTAGACCAGAAATGAGCGACTGTGAAATTGGATGTGTGAAATATGTGTCTATGTGTGATGTGTGATGTATGATGTGTGAAATATGTGTGAAAAATGTGGATATTCTAGCCGTCAGAATTACGTCACCTCGGCCGTCTGCTCCTTGCTGTCTAAAATATAACCGGACGCTGGCGTAGATTCTCGACCGTCTCACACTTCTGTTTAATTAGTTTTCTGTTTGACATTTATTCAGTGGTGTGAAAACCCCGGAGGAACCCTCCCAAGGGATTAATAAAGTTTTATTTAATCTAATCTAATAACAACTTTAATCTCAGCTAAACCGATTTACTCACGAACAAATAAAACAGAAAAAGGCCAAACAATAACATGTTTAAGTTATTTGACGTTTACACAGCTACATTCTCGCCTGAAAACATGTTAAAAGTTTATTTTGCGACCCAGAAAGAGAAATAAGAGTAATATTAAAACTAGGTAGCTGCAGTAGTAGTAGCCATTGTTGGAAACTGGAATTGGCTGGGCCAATCTGGGATATGGTTTTTCAATTTTGTTGTCCGGGTGGAAAATCGGGAGAAATTGGGGAGAATGGTGGCTCCGGGAGATTTTCGGGAGGGGCACTAAAATTCGGGATTCTCCCGGAAAAATCGGAAGTGTTGGCATGTATGGCCTAGCATAGCCTGTAACGTTATTATGACGGACACATTTTATTAGTGAACTTGACTTTAAGTGACTTTAAGTGAATTTTTTGCTGCCGTCCTCCTCTCCTCCTCGCAGCGCAGGCTTGCCGCTGCTAAAACTAAACAGAGCTCCCTGAAAGGCTCAGCCAATCACATTGACCATATTTGTCACATGACGTAGGACTCCAGTAGAGAACGTAATTTATCTCTTTCTGCACCGCTGGGTGAATGAGACGTCGACAGATGTTTTTTTTCTTTCTATCGGGTTAGTTTTTCTTTACTCGAAGAGATCAAATTATTGGTGGGGACAAGTCAATAATCGCTGGATATTGGTGGGGACACGTCCCTTCCGTTCTTGCCAAATCTACGCCCTTGAATGACAAAAAACAAAAAAACAAACAAATAAACATTTTGGGCACTGGGGCCCAGAGGGACTCATGGATGTGGAATTCTTTTCATGGCTAAGAAGAACTCATTCACAATTAATCTAGGGAAGTTATGCCTACCTCAAGAGTGTTCCTATCATTGTCTGAGCAGGGTACCGATCGGTACCCAATAGCGCAGCTTTGCATTTTCTGCTTTCTGTTTTAACTTCAGTGAGACTTGGTGATGTCTAAGGAGACTGCAAAGAATTTTCATTAAAAATAATCCATATACATAAAATTACTTAGAAACCTCTGAAATGGGATACTGTGCATAAAAATGGATATAATTCCTAAACAGCTAATGCAATGTATTTGTTAAACCCCTTGAATTAAAGGTGACATTCTACACTTTAATCACATCTTGATTGTTTGACTTAAAATCAACTTTGGTGGTGTACCAAGGCAAAATTTCAAAAACTTTGGTACTGTCAAAAGCAAAAACTGTATGTACGGCTGACAAGGCTCACCCACCTCCACATCAGACACCTTCATACGGGTTCCCTCCTTGCCAACAAATATGTCGTCCACGTCTACGAGGATGTGACGGTCCAAGGACAAACACAGTCTCTTTCCTGTCAAGTAGGCAATAGCATCCACAAACACTAGCTTGTGAAGCCAGTAGTTGAGATTATTTCCAAAAAGAACTCTTTGAATGCCATCGTGGAGCCCCAAGTCTTGGATTACTGTGGCATGAAGGGCCCGCAAAGGGCTGGGTCCAAAATGTGCCAGTGTATCTGAGGTCTTGGTTCTAGCTAGAAGCACTGGTTCATAGGTAGAATGGTTAGACTGGAAAATGGTCCAGTCATCGCCTGGTAAGGAGCCCTGCTCCATCTGATTAGGCTTGGTGATGTAGAGTAGAGGAGCAGCGGGGTTGATGCGGTAGTCCCTGAGTCCCAAGTGCGAGTGTAGATAGAGAGGAAAGCCTTTGAGCTGTGCACTGAAAGGCGAGTTTTCATTCGCTTTGAAAAAGCCAATGACACCTACTCCATACTCAGCACAATACTTGTCCAGCAAGTCACGGTTCCACGAATCAAGATTGACATATTTCAAGACATTTTCATAGATGATCAAAGTATAGCGTCCACGGTTACGTTCTGTCAATGTGGGCATGTCACCTTTACCAGGAGCAATCTCTGTCCGGTAGTGAAAGCGACTTGACTCCAATATGGCTACAATCTCCTGGCCCAGTTGGGAATAGATGCTCTCTACAAACACCAGAACCACAGGCTCCGTCTTTAAATTATCCTTAACATGGTGTAGTTGTCCCTGGCGCGGAGGAAGAAAAAGTGGTGCCCTCTGGCCACCTGGCCCTCCTTCTGCATCGCCCGTACTTACTCCTAGTGAAATCCCACCACCTCCGCCACAATCACTAAAAGGTAAAGGAGGGGCCTCCTTGATTTTTGGGCTGTTGGAGACATAGTAAGCTAAAAAGGCCATGGACAGCAAGCAGAAGATGATGAGCGCCAGGATGAGGCGATGGAGCTCTAGCTGGCGGACACCTCGCATTAGCTTCCAAACACCCAACCCTGAACCCACCATGGTGTTTGGAGGGTAAAGGCAGGACTGGACAGCAAGAGGCAGTAATGATTAAGGAAGGACAGCAGATAAGGGAAGTAGGAGCAAGAGGAGAGGGGAGTGGAAGAGGAAGATCGAGCAGTAGATACTGGCACCGGGATGTGCTGAAGAATAGCCATTTACACTACGTCACCATGGCCAACATCATCCATTACCTCTTCTGTCCTTATGGCTCAGCAGTGTCAAAAAACAAACAAACAAACAAAAAACTCTGCAACTTTCTTTCTCTAATTTGAAAGGTACCAATACAGGGTCTGAAGAGTAAGAAATGTAAGATGGGTCAATAAAAATGAACACCAACACCAGTGGTCTCTGGCTGAGAACTGGTCGGGGTCTTCAATACCACACCAAAAGTTCAATCTCAAGTTCCTGCTGGTTGGTCAGCAGTTCTTAAAGAGTTTAAGCAGATATTGCACCATGCGAGTGTCTCTCCTTTTGCAGATGTCTGACAAGTCCGTCAGCCATGGAAGCATCAATGCTTGTAGAATGTGTTTTGGGGCCGACCCTCCTTGGGACACATTGTCTGTACATTGCCGAAAGACACCTGGAAAATGGGGAGAGACAAGTGGGAGGGTGAGAAAAAGGCAGTGAAAATTACAACAAAGGGTAAGAGGGGGAAAATGATTCACTAGACATCAGCTGTTAGTTCGTAGAGCCATTCTCAAAAATCCCATGTTTTCTGTAGCCACAATTACGATATTAAACAGAAGAAAGTACTACTCTACACACACCATGGACAAACCAAAATCAACTACACAGTTTATAGCTTGTGTTTCTCCCCCTCCATTCCCCTAGAATTCACAAAGAAAGTAAATTGTCAATACTCAGCAATGTGCCAATTCTGCATCACTTTAACATCTGTTTCATTGCTACACTAAAAAAAATCACTTGGTTTAGACGAGTTTTAGTGATAGTGAGAGTTTAAGTGTAGGAACTCTGGTAGTTACTAGGGGTGGGCGATATAAACGATATACGATAGAAACGATATAAATTTGGCCAACGATAGAGATTTTAACTCTACCGCGATAGCGCATGATGATGATGTCATCAAGCTGAGCCTGTTTTGGTCGAAAGCATCTCAGCGGCTAAAACCATTATCATCTGCAAATTATGGCGGGCGACAGTCATAGCAAAGAGATGAAGCATATTTGAAATATGGGGAAAGCCAAAAACTGCGCTTCCTCCACTTCCGTAACATTGATTCATTAATGTTGAATTCTCTCGCAGCTGCTCTGTTCCCATGTTGTTGCAGTATATGAATGACTAACCTCCTATTGTGGATGAATAATCTCAGTTGTTCTCCTGACTGAAGTTTGGCCTGTTTACAGCATCCTGCTATGCGATTGCATTTGTCCCTGACCACCAGAATCCCTCACGTTAACTTTTATCGAGTGGAAAAAAAAGTTAGCGTTCATCCTTGGCTTCACTGTGCTAATGTTATGCTAACATAGCTGTGTCGCTAGCAATCACGTAGCACAACATTATATACCAGGTAGTCCAACTTCAGTAACCCTGCAAACGTCACTGCTGTTTGGTTTTCTGTCTTCATTTATGTTGGAAGTGACAGCAGAGCTGTACGTTTGAATTAGTTTCAGAAATCTCTCAGTCAGAACATGGTATGTCATGTTTAGGTGGAAACTAGCGAGCTAACTTCCTGTTAACTTGTAACTCCGTTAAATTGAATAAATTCTGTTTTCATGGATGTTAAACTTAATTGTTACACCTGGTAAAGCAGCAACGCTGATGATTTAATTAAAGATGAAAGAATTTAGACAGTTTTTAACTCTCAGGGTTCGTTTGACTTTGGGACCTGAAGCAGACGGAGTTTTGGACCCAGATTACTCCGCGAAGCTCCTCCCTACGGCAGCCGTAATGCTCTGACAATCCATCAAGCAGTGCAGCTTACCAAAGTTGTACTAAAACATTTTTTAACAGATTTCTGCCCAAATCGGTTCGAGGCCAGTAAGCACAACCAGAATTCATACATAAGGCACTCTCTCGATTTTTGAGAAAATTAAAGGATTTTAAGTCCTTATAGTGTGGAAAATACATCTATCAGAAGAAAATAATATATTGCGATATATATCGTTACCGCACATGCTTCAAATTATATCGCGTCATGGATTTTAGGCCATATCGCCCAGCCCTAGTAGTTACAACTAACTTTTAGGTTTATGTAAGTATGTCTGTGAAGGTTCTCGGTCATGGTAATGTAAGGAACTTGGAAAGAAAAGCTTTTTTAAAAATGTTTTTTTTTTAATTAATTAATTAATTTTTTAGGGCTGACACTTTTTTTTTTTTTTTGTCTTCCCTTTGCCAGGGTCGCAGCGTTTTCTTGGGAGAAATGTTTCGTCACTCATCCAAGGAACTAGGTACTTCAGTCACTGTGCAAATGTACCGTTTATAAGGTTGGGGAAACCTGCAGTCAGCTGAGACTGAAATCTGATGAGTGACAAAACATTTCTCCACTGAAAATGCTACTCTAGATCAACAGAATCCCCTTTTTGGTCATGCTGAGATATGCCAATTTTGAGGCAACATCTCTATAGCAATCACTTTGCTGGTCCAAAAATACCATCCATCCACTCTCCATCCTGGACAGATTGTTGGTCTGTCGCAGGGCTAACACATTCACTCACAGATTCACACCAATTTAGATTTTTCAATTAACCTATCCCCACTAACTGCATGTCTTTGGACTGTGGGAGAAAGCTGGAGTACCCGGGGAGAACCCACGCAAACATGGGGAGAACATGCGCAGAAAGACCTCGGCCTGATGGTGGAATTGAACTCAGGACCTTCTTGCTGTGTGGCAACAGTGCTAACCACTGTGCCACCGTGCTGCCTGTTATCGTTGATATTTTAAATTAAATAATTGAGACTACAGAAATGAGAACAAATGAAGCATTTCTGAAAATAAAGTGTCTTAAGAGAGAAACAGCTCATTCCTAAGATGTTTGTTATGTGAAGGCAATAGGGCACACTTTTACTCAAGACTTTTGCACAATACTGTCTCAATGAAAATTTGAGAAAACACTGATTACACAGATAAATTGTATCAGGATATGATCTGTAGATGACTATAGTTCTGATCAAAGTTTAAGATCACTTTAAACTGCTTGTTGATGGAGCTGCAGAAGCTGGTGACAGCCTAGCATAATCAGCCGGATGACTGACACTTACATGCTCATGCAAGTTAGCCGTGTTTGAATACTTTGCTTACACACCGCTTTGGTCATGTTTGGAAACTTGATTTCTGTTTAGGGGGCGTTGGCGGGTTCTTTTTTGGAGGTGTGATCCTAAACTTTTGATCAGGTGTAAAAACAGCCTGTTTCAGTTTAAGCGTTGTTTTCAATAAATTGCATGATTGAAAAATATTTCATCTCACTCCCATTTCTTCTTGTTGCATGTTAAAACTCTACTTTAACCCTGTTAAGATCCAACCATGCAAAATGTGATTTTTTGCCATTTTTCAAGTGGTCTTAAACTTTTGATCGGCACTGTAGTATAACTCTGATGCCTCTAGAACATGAAGACAGACTAAAGTTGAATAAGGAATAAAATGTACTGACATTACTTGAACAGCTTTCCATCCACAGTTGCAAGTCCTTCAGCTCAACATTGGTGCCACCATCTGAAAAAGGAAAGATGAGATGGGAGGGATTAAGATAGTGAGCATAGTAGTGAAGAAACAGCAGAACAACACTTTAAAATACAGAAAATTCAAGTTATTAGGCAAAACCCTAATGATTTTGACCATGACCTTTCTTCTGGTATCAAAAGTCGTCTCCTTGTACAGGTGGCTGCCATCATACCTGTTGCTTGTGTAGCTTTTCTTATTACACTTTTATTCTCCAGTCAACCTTTAAATGCTACAATACAACACTCTGAACAGTCAGCCTTTTACAGCAGTTAAGTTCAGACTGTTGCTTGCATCGGAAGTCAAAAACCTCCAAGCTCCATTGTAATCTTTCAGTCAGAGGAGTGAGATTAAACATGTGTGAATCATGCCATCAGATGATATTTACATTTGACCAATCACTACACTACCCTGTCCATTCTGAGGATAAGAAAAGGTTAGCGGTGGGGTTGGACTTTTTTCCCACAGAAAGGCAAAATGAAATAATGTCATACGTGTTCATGATCTATAAGCAATAACCATCAAAATTAAAACAAAGACTTGAAGTAGTTCAAATAACATACAAGCCTTTAATTAAATCACATAAAAATGTAATGATATTCAAATTTTTGTGACACAACATTTATTCATTCATGAGCTCCTGTTGAGGAGGTACAGGGAGCCACACTGCACACCTTAAAGGCCGGTCCGTGAAAATATTGTCAGATATAAACTGGTCCGTGGCACAAAAAAAGGTGGGGGCTGCTGGTTTATAGGTCCTATCCACTGAAGATCAAAAATGCAAGGAAATGCATTAATTGATACTAGAGCTGGGCGATAGAACGATAACGATATGTATTGCGAAATAACTTTTTCTCGATAGAAAAACTAAACTATTGCGAGAGACCTCACCGCTCTTGTCCTCTTAAAGAAAAAAAAGAACAGCCAATCCAAATTAAGTAGTGCAGAGCCGAACCAATCACAGCCGCAGCGTCACGTCACATGACTTGTTATGTACAGCACAAGTGCCAAGCCGCACATGTGTATTTGTTTTGGGAAGCAGCCAGCCGCCGTGCCGCCCGGGTAATGGAGGAAATGAGTGTGGACCGAAGGTTACCGAAGAGAAAACCGATGATGGTTCCAATGCCGGAGAGATTGTCGAACAGAAGAGCCGCAGAAGTTCTGTAGTGTGAAGGTGTTTCAGCTGTTTCAAGTCTGACAAAAACAGAGTAGCGCGCACTGTAAATTGTGCCGAAAGCAAGTCTGGAAATACAATAAAGCGGTGCATGCTCAGTCTCTGACTGGAAGCGCTAATTCGTCATTCGGCTTTTTTTGAGACTAAAGTAACTGTTAAAACTGTTTGAAAAGCTCAGCTATACAACAAGGAGAGATTGAGAATTTCCTTTTAGTTCTCAGTTTATTTGATATTGACAAAAGTTAGTCAATTTTGTCTGTTCTTCTGTAAAACAAACTAAGATTTATTTTTAGAATTAATATTTTGTTTCTAAGTGGAATTGACAATTTAGTCTGTTTTGTTTGTTCTGTTTTGAAACTTAAACGCTTTAGCGGCTGCCTTTTGTGTAGTTTGCAATATTTGCCTTTATTTATCTGAAAAAGTCTCCTTAAGTACATCTACCCTGTTGAACTTATTATGGGAAATAAATATTTAAATCAAAACAAGCTGCTGATTATTTCACATTTTACTTGTGAGCAACGGCACATTTAAATCTTACAAATATAGTTATTTGGCTTATATTGTGATATATATATCGTTATCGCCTGAAATGAAACAAACATATCGTGATATGAAAAAAATCTTATATCGCCCAGCTCTAATTGATACTGATCAATATGACTATTGGATCATATCTAACTGTGTTGACACTAAAAGTGCCATTTTCAACTACTCCAGCTGACAGAACTTTACATAGCCCCTCCCCTCAATAGCATGAACACAGATGCACACCTTAATGCTAGTCAAATAACAATGAACAGATCCCTGTTCATTGTTACGAACCAATGCATGTTTATGAGCCTGTTTAAAACCCCTAACTGTGTTACCAGAGAAATCAGCTGGCTCCATTACCACAGGGCCAGGTTTTAATAGCTTCACTCTCATACACAAACACTTTCTCTTTATGAAAATCACCCCAGGGCCTTCTTAATTATCAAGTCTTATCACAAACATCAGGAACATATTCTCAGGACAAAATTAGGCATGTGCTTACAGCACACCACTAATTGTATAGCCTTTCAAGAAGAGAAATGAACAAGTGAGACTTCAGAGGGGAACAAAGGGAAAATCAGCTTTTATAGCCGGCTCATTCATCATTTAAATTTTACCACAAGATAACTTTATAGTATGAGGGGAAAAAGGTTTCCTAAAATACAAAACTGCAGTCACCTTTTGATAGTAGATTCATTCTGAAGTGGAACAGTGTTGTTGTGCCCCATCAGGTTGACACTATATGTTAAAATATTGCTACTCTGAGTGACTGAAACATACAATTAGGTCCATAAGTATTTTGACAGTGACAATTCAGAGAATTTTAATTCAAACAATCAAAATCAGACGACAGTACACTTTCTGCTTAAATCCAAGAACTAAACCAAAATGCTGAATTAACAGGCTCGCATTTTCAGACAGTCAAAAGACACTAGACAACTGAATGTTAAACAGTTCTCACAGCCAGATGACGTCATTCTGTGACAAATAAAGCAAATAAAAGATCTGCAGTGGATTGCAAGTTTTAAGCTTGAACAGCTTTCCACTGAAGCTCTCATTAAAAGATCCCGAAGTGATGGCCATGCAAGTGAAGAAAGCTGACATTAACCCAAATAACCTCCGTCTCAGATAGGTTCATTTAGAAGTGATGTGGTGCATGAATGCACTGGCTAGATCATCAATGCCAAAAGGTCTGAAGGAGAACAGAAAACTACTAAAGGGGATGTTTGCAGAATCATTTCCACTGTTAAGAAAAAACCCTTTACAACATTATGGAAGTAGGAATATTATTGTCAAATGAAGGGGGATACACTGGCTTTGCCACAGACCAAACCACAAATAACATTTAGAAACAGAAAGACCAAATAAGACTTCATCACAACATGTCTGAGAGAGCCTGCACAACTCTGGGAAATAAAAAGCAGAAAAATAGGATAAATCTGCAAAACAGTGTTAAAGATATATAGAGGGAAGATAAGGAACAAGTAATGCATAGGTAATGACCTCAGCCATAACCCCACGAGTACTTCATCACCTGCGAATGTTAAGCCATAGTGTATGTGTCTGCCAGTGGAAGCAGGCCATGACATGACTGCTAGCAGAAGTATCAGGATGCATTAGCCCCTTTTCCATTTGTACCTCCTCGGATTGACTCGGCACGGTTCACCACAGTTTTCAGGATTTTCCATCAGGTCGTACTACCTGGTACCTGCTCAGCTGGGGTTTCAAGTGATTAAAACAGGTACTAAAACGTGACGTTGTCAGACTGCATGGCATTGATTGGGTGGTTAATAGTGTCCCAGATTAGTCATGAGAGTGTCTCAGCTCAAGAAAATCATAACCGCCATTTTTTAAACTCAGCAGCAAACGGAATGGCTACAAAAAAACAACCGCGTGACGGAGTGTGACGAAAAGCTACAGACAGAGCAGCAGATCGCTTCAATATCCACCTTTGTTCTAGTATTTGTGTAGCACATTAATTACGTTGTGGGATGCGCAGACACGTTGCTATGACGACAAGCACACAAACAAGGTAATAATAATATACTTTATTGATCCCCGTGGGGAAATTCCTCTCTGCATTTAATCCATTCACTCAGTGAAGCAGTGGGCAGCCATTGGGCGCCCAAGGAGCAGCGTGTAGGGAACCCCCAACCTTCCGATCATGGGGCCACCACTCTACCTACTGCACTATCCCTGCCCCAGCAAACAAGGTACTACTGGGTTGTAATGGCAAACCAGTTGGTCTGAGTTGGGTCCTGTCAACCCAAGTAGGTACTAATAGAAAAGGGGCTACTGTGGCATGTAGGGGCTGTACTTTGATCAGATTCAGCCAAAAGCTATAAAACTGCAAATAGATTGTGATGCAACAAATACTACAAAAAGAACCCAAGAGATTCTCCAGGCAACTAAGAGGAAACTGAGTATTTTTCAAAGACCAAGGCTGTCTCAGCCCAAATAGAGAATGCTTTAGTTAGTGAAGACAAAACTGAAGACAGAGACACACACAAACAAACAGCAACTGAAGGTGGCAGCATGGCAGCAGTAAAGTCCTCCAGAGCATCTCAAAGGAGGAAACGCACCATGCCTGCTCTTCTAGGTTCTCAGCAAAATGAACAAGTCAAAGCAATTTTTTTTTTCACTTCGATTTACGGAGTGTCTTCGGGTGTCTTTGAGTTCAGCCGTCTCCAGCTGATTCGTTTTATTTCCATCAAACCACATGGAAGCTTTTCATTCCTGATACATTACCCAGTCCATATCAGTAAAGAGATCCAACATATTTTTCCCCATAGAGATCGGATGCTTTTTCAAAGTGTTCCTGTTATTTTTTTCAACAGTGTATTTCTGATTACTTTTGTGCTTCTGAATATCGAGTCTGTGTAAAAAAAAATGGCTGCAATTCTTAAACAGTTAATGCAATACTTTTGTTAAATCCTTTGAATTTAAGCTCAAGGTTTGGACTTACCACATCTTCATCGTTAGATTTGAAATCCATTATGGTGGTGTAGAGAAACAAAGCTTAAAAATTTGTCACTGTGTAACTATATATAAACAATATATACTGTATTAAGATGGTCCTAAAATGGTGATGGTCTGGAGTGGAGATGACAACGATAAAGTAGTCTGATCAACCCTTTCTCAGGCCGCGTTCTAGATTATTTAATTTGATATTAAATCATATGTATTTGTAAAGTGGAGTCGGCGAAAGGGGTTCAAAGAGCGCCGAGTCTGCAATGTTACGGTTATTAGTGTAATCCGAACAGCTCTGGTTATTTGGCAACGACCAAAACATCCAACCTGGTGTCGACAGCACCTCTGTCGCTGTGCAACATCTGGTCTACTTCACGTTACACTAGTGAAAATATGGGACTTGGCAGTAAACCAGACACAAGGGTGACTTCTCAGTGCACATACCTGTCGGACTCACCACACTATATTACATGAAGGAGGACATCTGAAAAGCAGCACGGCAGCAAACTAACTCTTTAGCCTGCTGAGTGCATGCGCAAAGCTCGCTAACGTTAGCTTAGCTAAGAACAGCGTTCAGTGTGTCTGGGTAAACGTCTAACCTATAAAACCGTGGCCAGACCATGGCTTCCTGGTCTTTTTATCTCATTGGAGTGCAGGTATATCCTTGAGTTGTCCAGCCGCTAACAAGGATTCCCAAACACCAGTCCCCTAACTACGGGTATGACTTGTACCCACAGCTAGCTGCTGTGGCTATTAGAGCCACTCAAAATCCTGCAGACAACCGGGCTTCAGCTCCTAGGCCTTAGCATAAAATCTGTCTGTGACGCTCACCTGTATTCATTGTCCACACTCAGTGATCCGTCCATGGCGGAGAAGCACAACAAGCTTCAGTATTTACTGTGAGAAAGTGAACTTCGTTTCGTCGGTGCTCAGGTAGCCATCTTGGTTCTGCCGGGGCCTGGAGTCAACCAAATCCGTCACACAGGGGGAGGGTTTACAATCTGAAGGCCCACGTTATTAATCAAAGAGTTGTTTTCGTAGACTGAAGATAAAGAGAAGCGTTTTCCTGTCAATTCGGGAAATATCGAATGAGTGGACACACTTTTATTTTGAATAACTGAAGCTACAAAGGTTACACAGATTTGTTTTTGTTTCTGGTGTGTAGCACAGTGAAGTTCCCTGATGTGACCCGCGAGCAGAAAACACTGACATAACGAGTTTGTTACGAGAATATTGTCGTTTTACTTTCTTACTTACACTAAAACACCTCAGTAACGGTTAACTATCTGATAATATACATGCTGAACCCTATGTTTTGCTCATCACATTATCTAATTTGTTCACCCACAATTTGATTGAGATTCGATTCAGAACACTTTATGGATCCCCATAGGTAGGGTGACCAGTCATGAAGAATTTTAATAATACTGTTTGTTTAAAGAAAATTTTAACATATTTAAAAGATGCCTTCTCTGTGCGGTTAATGAATGGTGAAATAAAAAATGTCATATAGGCTTTAAGTCAATAAGTGCCAAAAACAAAACAAAAACAAACTTAAAAACCTCTGGAATTAAATAATGTTACAGAAATAATGCCTCATCTGTATAAGAAAAATTACCAGTGAGGTATTGTGCAGTGGTTTCTGATTCTGATTTCATTAGCTTCAAGAGTGACAATAGCTTCAGTCTTGGTGCGGGCACTGCTGAACTTTTTAGCTGTGTTAAAGTCTGGAAATGCTTTTTTTTTTTTTTTTTTTTTTAGTAACACACTAGTGCAATCCATGGATCTGTAGCTATTGTGATGCTTAGAACCTATAATGAATGTAAAGGTTAAGAAACTGAGAAAAAGTGTTCTTGGTCATCAATCTTGAAGTTGCTTCGAAAATATTTTTATTATTTTTATTCCATATATTTTCATACATGCTACAGTTGTGTTGGGGATGGATGGGTGGGTGGGGGCTGGAGCATATCCCTGCTGTCTTAGGGGGAGAGGCAGGGTACACCCTGGACAGGTCACCAGTCTGTCACAGGGCTAACACATAGACAGAGACAGCCATTTGCACTCACATTCACACCTATAGGCAATTTAGTGTTTCCAATTAACCTATCCCCACTAGCCTACACTTATTGCAGTGTTACTAAGGGAGGATTCAGGGTCACCTGGTCCAGCCCTAACTATATGCTTTAGCAAAAAGGAAAGTTTGAAGCCTAATCTTGAAAGTAGAGATAGTGTCTGTCTCCTGAATCCAAACTGGAAGCTGGTTCCACAGAAGAGGGGCCTGAAAACTGAAGGCTCTCCCTCCCATTCTACTTTTAAATACTCTAGGAACAACAAGTAGGCCTGCAGAGCGAGAGCGAAGTGCTCTAATAGGGTGATATGGTACTACAAGGTCATTAAGATAAGATGGGGCCTGATTATTTAAGACCTTGTATGTGAGGAGCAGGATTTGAATTCTGGATTTAACAGGAAGCCAATGAAGGGAAGCCAAAACAGGAGAAATATGCTCTCTCTTTCTAGTCCCTGTCAGGACTCTTGCTACAGCATTTTGGATTAGCTGAAGGCTTTTCAGGGAGTTTTTAGGACTTCCTGTTAATAATGAATTACAGAGGTGGCATTACCTTGGCCTCCTAACCCATCCAGAGTAAGAATCTGGTTAGATACCATATTTCTAAGCTTTTCAGGGCCGAGTACAATAACCTCAGTTTGATCTGAATTAAGAAGCAGAAAGTTAGCGGCCATCCAGGTCTTTATGTCTTTAAGACATTCCTGCAGTTTAACTAATTGGTGTGTGTTATCTGGCTTCATGGACAGATAGAGCTGGGTGTCATCTGCATAGCAGTGTAAATGTATGCTATGTCTTCTAATGATGCTGCCTAAGGGAAGCATGTATAATGTAAACAGAATTGGTCCTAGCACTGAACCCTGTGGAACTCCATAATTAACCTCAGTGTGTGAAGAGGACTCTCCATTTACAGGCACAAACTGGAGTCTATTAGATAGATATGATACAAACCACTGCAGCACAGTACCTGTAATACCTACAGCATGCTCTTGTCACGGTTCTGGGTCATTTTGACCCAGCATTTTCTGTTTCTTATATTTTGGTGTTTTTCTGTATTATGATTTATGCTCTGATTCAATAGTTGTGCTGTTTTTGATTATTGTTATTCCTTCAGTCTGTCTCTCAAGTCTGTCTTTGTAAATTGTTTCTTGTTTCCTATTTACTTTGAAGGTCCATGTCATATGTTAGTGTATTCAGTTTTACTTCCCCTGTCTCGATAGCCCTAATTTCTCCCAGCTGTGTCTCCCTCCTGTTTCCCATTCCCTGATTACTCCCCTGTGTTTTTAAGCCCTGTGTTTTCCTTTGCTCTCTGTTGTGTTGTACTTTCTACATGCTGTGTGTTTGTCATGTTCCAGTGTTTCTGTTCCAAGTTCTGTTCTGAGCTCAGGAGGTTGAGCAGGTCGCCTAGTGATGGGCAGATGAAGCTTCATGAAGCACTGAAGCTTTTCATCCAATTGGTTCACCCCAGCACAAAGCGTCTTGAAGCTTCATTTGCTCTAGTAGGACACCTACTGGACGTAAAAATATTAGTTTTTCATGAATTTGAAGAGTGTGGCCTTTTGCACACAGCCTGTAAATGTCAACAACAAAAGGAGTGTGTAAAACATGTATATTGTAGTGATGGCAGTATACTGTGTATATTTATACCGGCAGTATGGAAAATTATTATTTGGAAATGCTTAAAATGGAAATGATCATTTACTGTGAGGTGTGGTTGGGGTGTGGACAGTGATTAGTGTTTAGGGGACACATCATTGGTTTTTATTTAAAAACAACAGTTTCTCCACTGTGGCAGGTCGTTTCTTTTTTTGGACAATATTTCCCCTGCTTTTGAAAACACTCGCTCACAGGGCACAGATGAGGCAGGGGTACACAGGTATGTCAGTGCTAACTTATATAAGTGAGGATAGACATATTTTTGTCTCTCCCAGTATTTAAGGGGCCCTCCAGCCTTCCAATATTTGGCTCCATTGGACCTCAATATTCGCGTCTGCTGTCACATTTTGTCTGTGTCTGCCTGACACTTTCATCCAGGCGACGCCACAGGTTGTTACCTAAACAATAAGGAGAGTTTTATGTGATACTAACAATTCAATTCTCAATTCAATGTTATTTATATTGCGCCAAATCACAACAACAGTCGCCTCAAGGCGCTTTATATTGTACAGTAGATCGTACAATAATAGATACAGAGGAAAACCCAACAAACAGTTTATATAAATGCAACTCAAATGCAATAATAGTACCATGGGAAACAGCCTCAACAGTTTGTGACGTTGATGGCTGTGGTGGTGGTGCGGAGGAAGAGGAGGTGGTGGAGGCCCTCATTACGGAAGCACATTCTGCTTTCAGTCTTTTTTCTGCTTCGCTAGCTCTTGCAGGGCTGAGAAACCAGAGTTTTCTGAACCTTGGGTCCAGCAGTGTCGCAAGGAACATAATGCTCATGGTTTGTATTTTATCTAGCTTCTCTCTCAATAGCATCCTCAGCTTCTGAGCCAGAGAAGACCCAACGGATGGTGATTTCTCCATTTGTTCATTGAGGCAATGACCCAGCATAGTGAGCAAAGATATGACCTTTGACCCAGTCACCCTTTTTTCCAGAGAGAGCTCAGTGGTTGCATCGTTAAATGATGCTAGGACAACCAGACACTCTGAAATTATACCAAATTCCTCAGATGAAACAGGTGGGATGTCTGTTGTGAGACTTGCCAAAGCAGCACCCACTGGCTCCCTTTGCTCCAACAGTCTTTGCAGCATATTATAAGTGCTGTTCCAGCGGGTTTCCGCCACCTAGTTTCCTATTAGTTTGAGTTGAGGCTTCCTTAGTTGTTCCTGCACCACTGAAAGCCTCTCCTTACAAAATACAATTAAAAAGCATACATTAGATTGTCAAGGGAGCAGAACTATACACTTAAGTAGCATTAAAGAAACTGTAATTAAGCCACTTAAGAACTTACCTTTGCAATATCCCACGATCTTCCTGGACTTGGCTCGGATGTCAGAGACCTCAGGGGTCTGGTCAAGGGCCTTCTTCACCACTAAGTTCAGGATGTGAGCTATGCACATGGCATGTTTGAGTCTTAGCTCCATATTGGCAGCCCCATCTGTTACTAGGCATGTGACTTTGTCAGTAATTGCCCATTCTGTCATGAGTGAGCCTTTCACTTGTGCAATATTTTCTGCAGTGTGTGCATTAGGAAAATATTGCACTCCTGAAACAATGGTGTTTAATGTGCTGGACTCATCAACAAAATGGCAGGTGACTGCAAGATAGGCCTCTGTGTTGATGGGGTTCCACATATCTGATGTCGGACTCACAGCTGCTGCCTTCTCAATGCTGGCCTTAGCTTCCTCCTTCATCTCCTGGTACCTGGCCTCCACCATGACTTTCAGGGCCTAAAGCAGGGGTAGGCAACCTTTCTGATGACGAGTGCCGTCTAAAATTTCCTCAGAAGTCAGTGTGCCATATGATTGCATTAGCAATAAATGTAATAACGCTCTATATTAACAGTTACTCACTATGTAGAACCACTTTATAGAATTATGTTTGTTCGCAGATGTTGGCAGCTGTCAGCGAATAGTTATCAGTTATTTAGAAACAAAAAAAGACTTTTTATCCATAACAGCAAATGAACTGTACAACAGAAAATGCAAATGCTATTTATGGTCTCCTCACAACAATGATAAGAAAAATAAACTGGGCCAATTTGGCATGTTTGTTAATACAGAAACACATGTTAATGTGATCTCTGGTCTCCCACTCAGAGACACAGGTCTCCGAGTGTCCAGCATTCAGACGGCTACCTGAGGACTCTCTTCATGTGAGAGAAAATCTGCTCACACAGACATGTAGAGCCAAATACTGTCAATAAGGCCTCTGCAATGTTCTGAAGACAGTTAAACTTGTCAGGTAGTGATGTCCAGCAGGTGAACATGCAGCTCCATGAACACGCACAGCTGTGGATTCCAGCTGCTTCAATGTTGCATTAACTGGCATTAACTCGGGCGACCGTGGCTCAGGGAAGCGCATCTGTAACTGGAAGGTCGCCGGTTCAATCCCCGGGCTCTCTGTCCTGGTTGTTGTGTCCTTGGGCAAGACACTTCACCTACCGCCTACTAGTGTTGGTCAGAGGGGCTGATGGCGCGATATGGCAGCCTCGCTTCTGTCAGTCTGCCCCAGGGCAGCTGTGGCTACAACTGTAGCTTACCTCCACCAGTGTGTGAATGTGAGAGTGAATGAATAGTGGCATTGTAAAGTGCTTTGGGTGCCTTGAAAAGCGCTATATAAATCCAATCTATTATTATTATTATTATTATTATTAGTTAATGCGAGACAAATCCAGCTGCTCATTAAAGAATTCTGGTTTGATCAGAAAATAAAACATTGGTCCAAACGCCTGAAAGTCCCAAAAACTCATTGTGAATTCTGTCTCGAGTCTACGCATGTATCCGTGTATCTCCGTGGTGCTGATGCTGTGCTGAGCGGACAGCTCCTGAAGCATTTGAAGTGTCGGAATGTGGAAAGCTAGCAACGTCCCTCTCACCGGTAGGCTAAGTTATTTTTAGCCAATTCCAAGTTGAATCTGGTAGTTGGGGTTGTTAGCTAAAATACTGTCATTAAGAAGCGGCACAACTAATGTGTCTATGTGAGCTGATTTGCGATGTGCACCGCTGGCCCGGCCATTTATTTTTTAATGCACCTTCTCAGATTACTTCACTGCGTGTCGTTCCCAGAGCTGGACTGGGACAAAATATTGGCCCGGGCATTTTGACTAGAGACCGGCCCACCAGGTATTACAGGAAAAGCCATAAAGCCTTTGGATGAAAACAAACGCTGTTGTGACAGTGATGTACAGTCTTGTTGGTATATGTATGATTTCTATTCATTTTATGTCAGATAAAAACTTTGGTTGTAAGATTCAGATAATTATTTAATAACAGCCAGACATTTTAAATGAGAATAAGAAAGTATTTCTTTGTGCCCCCCTTTCCCTGTTAATGCCCTACCTGACCCCCCTGGCAAAACTTTGCTAGACCCCATTTCCGCCGCTTGTATTCGCGATCTCGTTCTTTCGGTCACTACACACAGCTCGTGACCATAGGTGAGGGTAGGGACGTAGATCGACCAGTAAATTGAGAGCTTCGCTTTTACACTCAGCTCTCTCTTCACCACAACAGACCGGTACAGCATCCGCATCACTGCAGCTGCTGCACCAATCCGTCTGTCGATCTCCCACTCCCTTCTCCCATCACTCGTGAACAAGACCTCGAGATACTTAAACTTCTCCACTTGGGGCAGGGTCTTGTCCCTGACCCGGAGTGGGCACTCCACCCTTTTCCGGCTGAGAACTATGGCCTCCGATTTGGAGGTGCTGATTCTCATTCCCACATCTTCACACTCGGCTGCGAACCTTTCCAAGGCAAGCTGGAGGCCATCACCTGATGAAGCCAACAGGACCACATCATCTGTAAAAAGCAGAGATGAGATCCTGAGACCACCGAAGGGAAAGCCCTTCGCCACTTGGCTACGTCTGGAAATTCTGTCCATAAAAATAATGAACAGAATCGGTGACAAAGGGCAGCCCTGGTGCAGCCCATCACCCACCAGAAACAAGTCCGACTTATTGCCAGCTATGCGGACCAAGGTCTTGCAACGGTCGTATAAGGACTGAATGGCCCGTAGCAATGGGCCAGACACCCCATACTCCCAGAGCACCCCCCACAGGACCCCCCGAGGGGCTCTACCACCAAGTAGTTGTTTAACTGCCTCAGTGACCTCGCCCTCAGAGATTGGCGGGTCATCCCCTTTGTCCCCAGACTCTGCTTCCACCACGGAAGACGTGCCAGTGGGATTGAGGAGATCCTCGAAGTATTCCTGCTACCGCCTGACAATTTTCTCAGTTGAAGCCAGCAGCACTCCACCCTCACTACACACAGTGCAGGTAGAACACCGCTTTCCTCTCCTGAGTCGCCCGATGGTTTGCCAGAATCTCTGGCCTGTTGGTACCTATCAGCTGCCTCCGGAGTCCCACAGGCTAACCAAGCCCGGTAGGACTCCTTCTTCAGCTTCGTGGCTACACGACAGGCACCAACTACCTTGCGGCCACAGCTCAGTGCAGCGGCTTCGGCAATGGAGGTGCTGAACATGGTCCATTCAGACTCAATGTCCCCAGTCTCCCTCGGAATGCTGTTGAAGCTCTGCCGGAGGTGTGAGTTGAAGATCTCGCGGACCGGGGCCTCTGCCAGACGTTCCCAGCACGCCCTCACTGTATGTTTGGGCGCGCCAGGTCTGTCCAGCATCCTCCCTCACCACCAGGTGGTGATCAGTTGACAGCTCAGTCCCTCTCTTTACCACAGTGTACAAAACATATGGCCTCAGGTCTGGTGACACAATTACAAAATCAATCATCGACCTGTGGCCTAGAGTGTCCTGGTGCCACGTGCACTTATGGACACTCTTATGTTCAAACATGGTGTTCGTTATGGCCAAACTGTGATTTGCACAGAAGTCCAATTACAAAACCCCGCTCGGGTTCAGATACGGGAGGCCGTTCCTCCCAATTACGCCCTTCCAGGTCTCACTGTCGTTGCCAACATGAGTATTGAAGTCTCCCAGTAGGACAACAGAGTCCCCAGGGGGAGCACCCTCCAGTGCCCCAGGCAGGGACTCCAAGAAGGCTGGGTACGCTGAACTGCCACTTGGCGCATAAGCACAGATGACAGTCAGGACCCATTCCTTAACCCGAAGGCGAAGGGAACAAACCCTCCCATCCACTGGGAGAAACCCCAACATACCTGCAGCAAGCCAAGGGGATACCAAGATACCCACCCGAGCCCGACGCCTCTCACCAGGGGCAACTCCAGACTGAGACAGAGTCCAGCCCCTCTCCAGGAGACTGGTTCCAGAGCCCAGGCCATGCGTTGAGGTGAGCCTGACTATATCTAGCCGGTACCTCTCAACCTCACGCACTAGCTCAGGCTCCTTCCCCACCAGAGATGTGATATTCCATGTCCCAATTGCCAGTCTTGGTAGCCGGGAATCGGTCCGCAAGGACCTCCTCTCCTGGCCGCCTCCCGACATTGCACCTGACCCCTACGATACCTCCTGCGGGCGTTGGGCCTGCAGGAAGATGGGCCCATGTCCCTTTTTTGGGCTGTGCCTGGCCGGGCCCCATGGACTAATGCTCGGCCACCAGATGCTCGCGCTCGGGCACCCTCCCTGGGCCTGACTCCAGGGTGGGCCCCCCAGTAACCCTATCCCGGGCAGGATGAACTGTTCCCTTGATGGTCTTTTCATAGGGTTCTTCTGAATCGCTCTTTGTCTGGTCCCTCACCCAGGACCAATTTGCCATGGGAGACCCTACCAGGGGGCAAAAGCCCCCATACAACATAGCCCCTGGTATCCCTGGGACACACAAACCCCTCCACCACGATAAGGTAGCGATTCACGGAGGGGAGCTCTAATTAAGTTATAACTGTTCTAAGAGTGTAACTTTGAAACTATATTAATTATTTGGGACATGGGAAAAGAACTACACTGGACATCACCCGGTTATATATATATACTGCTTCTGATATCTTGATTGGTAAACAAAATGGACAAAATGGATTGCTTTATTAGCTTTGCAGCTGGAACAGCTTCAACTCTTCTGGGAAGGGTTTCCACAAGTTTTAGGACTGTGTTTATAGGAATTTTAGACCATTCTTTCAAAGTGAATTTGTGAGGTCTTTACAGTCCCGTGGCAGCTTTACTTGGATGCAGCTGCTCGGTCGTGGAAACCCATTCCATCCACCTCTCCATGCATTGTTATTGGGCTAATCTGAAGGCCACATGAAATTTGGAGGTTTCTAGCCACTGACTCTGCAGAAAGTTGGCAACCTCACAGTCTGCTGAACTCGCTCTGCGATTTTACGTAGCCTACCACTTTGTAGCATGGTTGATGTTATTCCTAATCGCTATCACTTTGCTATAATACTACCACTAACAGTTGACTGCGGAATATTTAGTAGCAAGATTTCTGTGTTCTCAGTCTTTCAGGTCATCGTAGTCCAAGGAGCTTGGAAAGAAAAGTGTCTGGACTTCTTTAAGTTGCTTGAAGATGTTTCACCTCTCATCAGAGAAGAGAAATGATGAACTAAAGAAGCTTCTCGGAAATGTCACGACAACTTATTCCACAGGTGGCATTCACTGATCTCCTGAGAGTGAGCCATTCTCTCACAAATAAAGCAGTCTGCATACCTAGGTGTTTGATTTTACACACCTGTAGTCATGGAAGCAATTGGAACACTTGAATTTGATGATTTGGATTTCTGTGGGAATTTTGGCAATACAGTGGTCCCCTCACTATATTGCGGTTCACCTTTCGTGGCCTCGCTGTTTCGCAGAATTTTTTTGTGCAATTTCTTTATTTTTATTTTTTAAAACAACGCTTTGTGTTCTGGGTCCTGATTGGCTGTAGACCATTGCCAGTCAATCTCGTGCTGCGGCTCCTGTACAGTACAGAATGCGTTCAGCTTGTCAAATTTACACAAATCTTTACTAGCAGTGTGACTCTGAAGTGCTGTACTGTATGTTTGTAAGTTTTCTCCCCAACAAGAGAGAAAATTGAAAATGTTCATTTCTGTCTGAGAGAAGTGTATAAAGTGTGTAGTGAGGGGTTTTACAGCCCTAAAACATCTATAATAATAATTTTAGATAAATAAAGTTGCTGATTTCACCTATCGCGGGTTATTTTTAGAACGTAACGTAAACGAGGGACTGCTGTATAGTATATATGACAGTGGGTATTGTCAGGAAAAGGATTGGATAATCTGACTGCTAACTCTTGTGGCCATGGGTGAGATATTGCACAGAAACACATTGGTTTTGCCATTTTAGCCTAAGTTGGATAAAACAAATAAATCCCTACTCAAACCCACAAATCAGTCAAAGCAATTTAGTGTTTTCAATGATCTTTATTAAAGTAAACTCTACACTTTTACTATTGCTTTTATTTTTTTGTCTTTGCACTCTCAATTAGAACCTTTTGCAATCAGCACATATACAACTTTTCAATCGAACTACACTTTTGAGAAATACAAAAATATCACAGTACATTTTCTACTACGTCACCTTCACCTGTGAGGTCCAGAACCAATGAGCCAGTTTCAGAACCACAGCAGCTGCCTGGACTGTGTCAACATGTCTTGAAGTAACAGCACCATGGGCTATGAGCTAACCACATCGAAGAAGAGGGCCACTCAAACACACTGTGTCATAGGTGTCTGGTAACTGTCTTGAAGAGTGTTGGGGCTTAAGTGGACCAGAAAACTGAAAACAAAGAAGATAGCACTTTCCAGAGCAAAACCAAAGCCATGTCTGATTAAGAGAACGTGGTGCCAAAGTAATAGTCTCAGAACATTTGGGTTTTAGATGATTAGCTACACTGTACATGTGTGACAGTGTATACCAAGCATGAGCAGCATATAATTCAGGACCTCGGACAACCTAAAACGCTAAGCTGATATGGTGACTGGTACTGATTACACTGTAATAGATGTCAGTGTAATCTGCAGAGAAAACAAATGTGGTTGGAAGGTGAGACAGCGATGTCTGGGACTTGTCCACTAAAAATGTACATTTGCTGAACCAAATTCCTGGCCTTCAAAAACAGGCACAGGAATAATAAAGCAGACATTTCAGTTTTGTGTGGCTTATTTGGGTTTTTCTGAGTGCGGCCAGAAAGTTTTTCTTTTACACTTCAATCACCCAAACAGTGGTTTTAGTTCTGTTTGGTGCATCAGAACAAGGCAAATGCACTCCATCACTGGACAAACAAAAGGCTTATAAAGGAGTGTTTACACGGTATGTTTGGCTTTTACAATATGGAAAACTTTGGACGAAAAAGGATGTGGGTCAGTCAAATGGACAATGCTGCTTCCAATAGGTCTGCCATCTCCATCCACACTGCTGTATTCTGTGCATTTAAACTAGTCAGTGCTTTAGATGCGGTGAAGAAGGGCTGGATGCGTGATTTTAATATTTATGGTCATGCTATTCTAAATTCTTTTTATTACGTTTTAGTCAGGAGTCTGTTTAGACAGCATTGTAAATTAGATTAAGCAAATCTAGTTTGCTTTAAAGCATTTTTATATTTATATAAAAGATCTATTAAATGTTCTGACAGCTGCTGGAAATCTGGGGATTCCATATTGGAAAACAAACAAACAACTTAGCCCAAATGGGACTGATAAGGTGTTTTGACTGTTGGACAGTGTAGCTCGAGAAGGCCTTGCAGACATTGCTTGCCTAAGCAGTGGTGAGGTGGCCTCTGGTTTTGGTCTGGAGCTGTTCATGTCACTTCTCAGGCAGGCTAAAATGTACAAATGTATCCCACACAACAGAAAAAGCACCTTCAGCATCCCCTCGCTCTCGTCCCATTCCTATTTGCTTACGTGTCATAGCCTATTACAAAGTATCAAAAAAAGATTAAACAAAATACTGAAAAATCCTCACCAATAGGGACAATAAAATGCTTCATATTAAACTTTTTTTTTCTTCTCACAAATCATTGTTTTGTCCCACACTGTAATGATTCATATCCATGGTGACAAGACTCTGGTGAGTGAAGCATCTACCACTACACAGGAATGTTGCAGCATAAAAATAACTCACGCAGTGGTTTCCTTTAAAACAAAACTAAAAACAGAATACAAAACAGTGAAAATGAAGTGAGGATGAGGGGGAGAGATCCCTGTCAGTCTTAAGTTGAGGAGAAATGAAGAAAGGAAGGAGTACACTGGAATTCCACATTTACATAACGATAAACAATGATAAAAGATCAGCCAGGAAGAGCAGGTAAGTGACCAGGCTTCTTCACAACGCTCTGGTGGACAAACACAAAAAACAAAAGTAAGTCTGTGAATTGGGGAATGGGAGTCGATTGCACTGCCTATGTGCGCTTCACTGAGTCCTCGGAGCAGGGAGCGATGGCCCTAACAAAATCACACGTAAGTGTGGTCAGCTCAGTGCAGTGGCAGTAGCTATGCTGGAGGCTGGATGGGACTTCTTGGCCCAGGCTGACGCTGAGCAGATTTAGTCTCCCCGAGTGTGCTGCTCACGGAGAGAAGGTTGCCATCTCCAGGGATATACGCTGCCATAGTTCCTTGGTCTGTTTGCCCCTTTTCAGGTTCTGCAGCACATCGTTAAACTGCATCATACCCACAGGAGTCAGACAGAAAGCACCTCGTGCGCTGCGGATCATGTTGACAAAGTCATCGTAGTCAGCAGGTGTCAGGTGGATGAGCCGGTGGTGAATATGCTGCAGAGAGAAAAGGAGGTGACAATGTAGCCTGAACCTTCCTGTTCAAGTGGAGCTACTCACACATAACACATGCCGGACTACAACAGTGTTTCTATAAAGCTAGGTCACATTCAACCAACTTACAGATGTGCTTAAATGATTTACAACCTAAGTCCAAAAAAACAAAAATGATTTTCTAATCTTATAAACTCAAATATTATTGACAATCGAACAAAAAGAACGTCTCAAATGTTTAAGCTGAGACATGTTACTGACCTGTTGCCATTCAACCTCAATTAGTTTCAAAATGTTCATATAGCTGTTTTCAGCTTTTAGTTGCCCAGTTCATTTTAAATTTGATGACATGAAGATTTTCTCAGTTTAAACATTTGATATGTTTTTGATGCTCTACTGTTAATAAATTATGTCTTTATGAGACTAACAAGTCATTGCGTTCTGTTTGAACTGATATTTTACACAGCATCACAAACTTGTGGAACTGGAGCTGTAAATCTACATAATTGCTCGGTGCAGCCTCCACAACATCTGACAATTAGCTGCTGGGAGGATGTGAGTCACTATGAAGTGGCCGGAAAAAAAATACAGAAAATATGTAAAAAGAAAACTAAAATTGGCAATCGAGCCAGAGGATTATCAGATTCAGGTTATCACAACAGATTCCCAATTGGTCATGTAATAGAAAATTTAAAGTGCTGCAGTGCTTAAGCGTACGCTCAGTTGTGGCATCGTAATGGAAACTTCCACTCAACAGTCTAGAAGTAGCTCAACTCATGTCATCCTCACCAGCTGAAGAAAACATCTTTTGCAGGCGCTGATAACACCAAGGGCATGAAACAGCGCACTCGTTGTAGTGGAGTGTTTGTTAGGTTTCACAGCGAGCCGCGTGAGGTGCTATGATCAGTTTGTTACTTCCTCCCTTTTTGTGAACGTGTAAAGGAGTGGGAGCTCCACTCCCGTCTCAGAGACTGCATGACAGCATCGTGCTCTTGTACTCTCTCTCGTGTGCGTGATAATAAACAGTGTTGATTATAGTAACTGAGTCTGCAGACTTTGTTCATTAAAATCTCCACGACAGTCACTTGGGCCTGTGAACACATGTAGACAAATATTGGCTTTTTACAACAGCTCTATCGTGCTTTTTACTCTCCTTACTGAAAAACTTTGTTTTACTTCATTTGACTGAATTACATTTTTGGCTGTAAAAGATTTTAATTACTTATAAATATGAGACACTTGTGGGAATCAGTCCTGCAGCCCAACCTGTCATCAACCCCATGATGAATGCAGTGGTCCCTCGCTATATCGTGTTTGTTTTTTTTAACAGCGCATTGTGTTCTGCGTCCTGATTGGCTGTAGACCGTGTCACCTGTACAGTACAGAATGCGTTCAGCTTGTCAAATTTACACAAATCTTCGCTAGCAGTGTGAGTCTGAAGTGCTGTATGTTTGTAAGTTTTCTCCCCAACAAACGCAACAATGTCGATGAAACATTTTGCACCGTCAGCGGCAGCTGGGGGTGTCTGGTTTGATCCTATAATACTGGACTTATTTTTCTACGAAGGTTTGAACTTTGAGAGTTTAAACAAGAGAGAAAAGTGTGAAAATGTTCATGCCTGTGTAAGAAAAGTGTATAAAGTGTGTAGTGACGATGTTACAGCCTTAAAACATCTATATTAATTGTAAAAAATAAAGTTGGCTACTTCGCAGATTTCACTTATCGCGGGTTATTTTTAGAACGTAACACCCGCGATAAACGAGGGAGCGCTGTGTTGCGGTGAATATGATGTACCTGCAGATAGGCTTGCTGGCAGCGCTGGACAAGCTGTTGGAAAGCAGGTGTTCGAAGATGGGCATGGATGTGGGCGGGGTTCAGCCTTTGCAAGGCCTCCATGATTAACTCCTGCAGGACAAACGGACTGAGGACGCCTTTTGCTGCTCCAACACAGAACTGGTACACGTAGTTGACTCCTGGCAGGACGGAAAGAGTGAGAGAAAAGTCTGCCTTGAGCCATGTAGACAGGAAGGAGTAACAGTGATTAAGATGGAGGTAGGAGTGATCCAGGGATTGCTGCCTGACTCCTACCTCTGTCTTAATCAGATTTGCATTAAACTTCAGCCAACACACAGATCATCTATAAAATTTCAAATAATAAATCAACTGTGGAAGAGATTAAAAAAAACGAGACAGATTACAATTTAACTGAAAATGACCATGGAGCGGTTAATCCCGTTATCTCTTGAAATGCTCTTAAAGCAGTCTAAAGAGGAAAGCTTATAGCTAAGCCAGCATCAATTAAAACAGCTAAAAAGGAAACAGGACTAACTGTCTGAAACTGAATGACATGTGACGCTTCATGATTTAATTTGATCCTTTTGCTACGTCAGGAAGAGGAAGCTGTGGATTGCAGTGAAGCCTGTTTATTTGTCGTCATGGTTGGGTCGTCAGGCATATGAATGGTTACAGCATCAGTGCCAGAGATACCGGCAGGATGAACAAACTAATCCGCAGAGCTGAAAGCATCATTGGTCAGAATCTGCAGGCGTTCCAGTCGGTGAGGGACAGGAGGTCACTGAGCTAACTGCTCGCCATCACGGAGAACCCATCACACCAAAGTCCACTCCACATGTCGAGAGCTCCTTCTCCCTCAGGCCGATTCACACTTCCTGCCACTCTCTATAAAACTGCACACTAACTGTTTTTCTGTGGCAGAGTCCACACATAGTTATCGGTCTTACCCTTTCTTCTTTTTCATATAGTTTAGTAACACAGTTTGCACTCCTCTCTGGCACAGTGTCAGTCTTACTTCATTTTTACTTTTGTTTTCCCCCCATTATTGCATATGTAACATCTTTGCACTCTTACAGTATAAGGCCCCCATTATGCACCTGTGGCACTTTTATTCAAGTTGGTTGCTTATTAAATGTAAACTGAACTCTTTCTATTCTTTATTTCCTTATCCCTTATGGGATCATCATTCCCATCCATCTGCCACAGAGAGTTCAGGCTATGTTGAAAAATAACGATGGTCATAATTTTACAATCTCTGTTCTCATAGACTTTATTTCCATTGATTTTTCCAAATGTTTCAATACATTGTTGCATCTATTTGCCATTTCCCAGCAAAATGCAAAGAAATAATGGATGGCTTAAGACCTAGAACATTACTATATAATTGAAGGCTTTACTTTTTTGTATTTTTTTCTTCAAAATTGGCTTCTGTAGCAACAATTTCTTTTATTATCTTACTTCCTCGATTTCAAACAGAATGCAAATATGTGTCCAGGTCAGTGCAGTGTATTTGGTAAAGTCTCACCTAGCCTGGCAGCAAGTCCCAGCAACCATTTGACGTCCTCAGTATAAGGAGGGCTCCTGGAGAAGTTGTTGGGATGGTCATTGTGAGCCCTTCTGCCCAACATCTCTAATGCCAACATGCCTTTACAGACGACAAGGAATACATATTGGTTATTAATGCAGACTACTTAGACTAACATATAACCAGAGAACATAAACTACTCACCAACTCTATAAGCAGAATGCAAGTAGTGCAGGCCTTGTTGGCTAATGGGCTGGCTGTGCTGCTCATCTTCTGCTGGGAAAGGACTGCTGACCAAGGAGCCAGGCTGAGAGGACAGAGAGGGCAGAGATGCTCCCTGGATGGCCTGGATGGTGGGGCCAGGGTGAACACCACCAACTACAACATTTTAACAGACACAGGACATTGGTTAGCAATGACAACATACAATTGTTGTGAAAAGTTTACATTCACTAATCAAGGGCATGAAAGTATCTTCAGTGGCTTTAAAACCCCCAAAGGTTTATTTTAGGTTTTCTCCAATTCACACATGCTCAAATACATACATATAGTCAAGTTGTTTAATACGTGGTGCTGAAGGTTCTGCGACAGTCTGAACAGTCCAAAGAACTTAAACTAAGAAGGAGGATAAGGATTTAAACAAGGAAAGTCTTTTGGAGCTATTTCTAAACAACTGCAGATTCTAAGATAATCAGCTCAAACACGTTATTCAGGTCTAGAAGAAGACACTGCCATGGACCAAGACGGGGAACCAAGGAAGAGGCCCTCTGACTGAATTTGTAACTGTCCACACGGACAAGCTAAAAAAGAGCAGTTCAAAGTTTAAAGTCCCAGATTAACCTTGACATTCATGCTTCTGATGAGTAAACTTCTGACCACAACTGCATGCAAACTCGTCCATGTAACAATGTAACAATTACCAGCAAAAAAAAAGGTTTAATTCAGAAGAATTAGCAACTGCCGATCTTAAACACAAAGTAGTCCCGACCTGCTACAGTGGTGCTGAGTGGCAGACCAGCCTCGGTGTGGTAGGGGTGGACAGCAATTTGAGTCATGGACGGTACAGGAACACCAGGGAAGGTGACAGCCGTGGCTGCCATTGATGGCTGGGGGCCAGTGGCCACTGAGAATGGATACTGGGCACCAATGAATGCTGGGTGCATTCCCTGAAGCAGTTAAGCAAACATGCACAGTTACAAGTACAAGACAATAAAAACTAGGAATTAACGAGATGCACATATGAAAAAAACCAATACTACTACTAATAGTTGTGAAAACATTTGTGATACGCACTTATTCATAAACAGCACTGGATATAAGAAGCGTCTCTTTGTCTGACATTAGGAGGAGCTGTACAAGCTTTTCCAGTTGCTATAAAAGCCGTCAGTATCTCTAATGATGAAACTGTTAGGCAAGTTTGAAGATCTCGCATGTAAAGCAATGTGCAAAAGTATTGAAGTAGCCCTCATCTCTTTAAGTTTTGCTACCAAGGAGCCAAACAACTTAACAAAGTAAGCAATAAAAGAAAAAACTAATAACGCGTAATCCAAAAAGTTACTGGCTATGAGATCATTCGTGCTGTGCTTCTTTTTTCTTTGTGTGTGTGCGCGTTTGTTTGTCATTGTCAGGTAATTTAATTTGCCTTACATTAAATATATAGGGGTCAAAAACTTGAAGCAACAAACCATATTTGATATTTCTGGAACAGTACCAGGAAAAAAGCATGTATGTGTGTGTCTGTCTATCTGCTGTATGTGCTGTATTTCTTCAGTGTGTCGATTTGTTCTCATCCTGGTTTTTGTTTCTCCGTTCAAGTGTAAATGTCTTTCAGCTTGCTTTATGGGGTGTTCCCTTTGAATTTAACCGCTTGCAATAAAATATTTTTAGAGAAGAATATAAAAGACAATGAAAAACATAGTTGAGTCCATACTATCTAAAACGATCCAAAATGAACTCTGACCTGTGGATATGCAGCCCCAGACACAGGGAAGACGGTGGGCCGGGGGACATGCTGCAGAGGGTGCCCTAGGTATTGGGGCGTGCAGACGGTGGGGAGATGGGCCTGGATAGTGGTGTATGGGTGGAGGCCCGGGGTGTGGGGGTGAGCCATAGCCTGGCCAGGCATAGCGTGGGATTGGTAAATGGTGGACCCTACAGAGATAACTGGCACGACAGCGGCCGCAGTGACGGAAGCTGTGACTGTTGCTACGCCTGGAGACTCCATGTTGGCTCCACTGTCAAGAACCACACCACAGTTGGACTCTGGAGGCCTCCTGCCCGAACCGCCGTTTGCCCCACATCGGCCGGATGTTTCCCGTTGTTGGCTCGATCCTCCACCTACTGACTGCTCATACAACCAGTACCACTGGTGAGCCACCTCAAACAGAACCTCGGGGTAGACACCTCCACCCTTAGCTGCTTCCTCTACTGCCATGCAGGCCTTCTCCAGCATGACATTATCCTAGAGGAAAGCAGGACAGAGAGGAAGTGAGATGAGGAAGCAAAACGATTTAAATTTACTCTTGGAAACATGGGCTACGTAATATTGCTGCTTTGGTTTAAGGTTACGGCAGTCTGCCATGAGCCACTTTCACAGTAATGTTCCTCATAACTCAGATATTCCCACAAAACAAGCCACACCAGATATTTTATGTGCAGGATTTGACGTCACAAGACACATAAACCATGAAGTAACATTTTTTGTTAAGGTTATATTTGATAGTTACTTTGATAATTCGAGAAACCACAACATAAATCCAAAAGATGTAATATGACTGCTAAGGAAACAACATTGAAACTGACTTGAATTGCACCTCGACAAACCCAGTTAAAAAAAATGTAAACAAAAACAGAAGGCAATGATTTTTGAAATCATAAAAAAAACAATATTTTACTCACATTAAAAAGCAGAAAACATCGTTTAAAATGAGAAAATGTTACAAAAATATGAACTTCTTTTGAATTTGGTGGCAACAAAAAAGTTGAAACAGGGCCATTTTTTCCTCACAGTATCATCATCCTACATTACATTGTTAATCACAGCACCATATCGATGACTGCTGTCATGCTTTACTGCTGTATAAATGAAACTCAATTGGATCCCCTCTTTTTTTTAAACAAGTCTGTAAATATCTGAGAACTGATGAGAGCAGAAGCTGGATTTTCTGATTGTTGTACCATTCTTTAAGCAGTGGATCCAGGGGCTGCATGTGCCACCCTAAAATAATCTCTTGCCACCCCCCTAGTGCCAACTAGTTTTGTATATGACAATGTACAAAACTAGTTGGCACTAGTTTTGTACATTGTTAATGCTAACAAGCTAGCATTAACATTTTGAGCCTAGCTACAATTAATATTGAATATAAATTCCAGTACTGAATATATTGCATAGTGTCGTCGTCCCCCCCCACACTACTATAAAATGTTTTCGCCCATAGAGCAGACCAGTTTTATTTCTTGTTGTCAGTAGCAACTGATGCCTATGATGGTGCCAGAGCACATTGTGAATCAACACCACGGGCGGTTGATTGTTACACTCTGGAAACGCAACAAAGGTGCGTGTTCTTATCTCTCAGGCCGGTGCCTCCAAATCACATGACCAATTTAAGATGACATAGCGACAAGCTGCAGCCGCGATGAGTCTCAAATTCAACTTATGTTGAAAGTTCAGACTTCAAACTATATGCCAGTTTTTAAATTCTATTGAAGTGATGTGCTGGTCCAAATCTGGGAGGAGATCCAGGACCTGCTGTCTCGTTAAGAGTACGCCCCTTTGTTGTCCGGCATGAATACAACCATCGGGGGTCCATACAAACTATAGAGCATCGTTTTGAGTTAAACAATCCTGCCACATCATTTGTTCACTTTGATATTTGATAACTTTCATTTCTATCAAACAATATGACATCCTTTTGTTCAATAGACACGATCCAGTTCATATCATATTGCTGATAAAGTGCTTTGAGTGCTCTGAGAGAATAGATACGTGCTGCATAAGAATCAGTCTATTTAGCATCTACCACCCATGATAAAATGACCGCAAACAAGAAGTATGGCAAAGGAAAGGAACAGTTAATGACCCCATAGGGTAACACATCCTCTTTCACTGGTGGAGGGAACGACATGCATGGGCATGTATGCCTGCCTGTTGAACGGCCTCACTTGTGTTTAATGATGATGAGTACTGATAGAAGGATCGGGATAAATCCTGAAGGGTACAGGGATATATGCTTCTTATTTCTACACCGTTTTCTCTAACCAACATTCACACACATTCATACTCCGATGGATGCTTCAGAGAGCAACTTGGCAATGCACAACGATATTTGGCAATGCAGACTGAGGGATTGAACCACCAACCTCATCAGCCTCATGTGCTCCACCTCCTCAGCTGATTTCTGTGAGTTTACTCTGTGTTTTTGCTGCTATCCTCCTGTCACTTTTGCAGAGATGAACTCTTAAACATTGGACAGTCATGTCTGTATTTTTTCCCCTGGTTTTCATAGATCATGACTCATCAAACTATGTCAGCACGCCTCACTCCCATCTATACACCTGGTGAACATCCGATCACTGGCATATAAAATGAGTGAACTTGTAAAAAACTCCTCTTCGGATGCCAGACTTCAGGGTTTTCCCCCCCAGTGGACTAAAGCGTGGAGCTCTCAGGAAAAACAAGAAGTGGTGGAATCTGCTTCTAAATCAGCAAAGGCCAGTGTGCTGTCACACTCTGAGGAAAGTGACGTAGCCCTCGCCTGGAGTCTTTCTTTATGAACTACAAACCTTTTTATTTACAGAGGGAATTCTCTTCATTCATTGTGGTCGGTGTTTACATCCCACCACAAGCCTGTGAGGCTCAAAATCAGCTTGTTGACCAGATAGCCAACAAGGAGAAAAAAACATCTTGCCTGATCATTATTTGTAGGGATTTTTACTAGGGATGCACCGATACCGATACTGGTATCTGGTATCAGGGCCGATACTGTAAAATGTGTGTGTACTCATACTCGTAAAAGTTAACCGATACCATGAACCGATACCAACTTATTTCATTAATCAGAGGGTGGCTGGTCCTTTTTGTTGTAGTTTTTTAGATTGGCCACTAGGGGGCCAATTATTATTGGACACTCTTCAATAATTTAAAGGTTTAATTTATTCTCAAACCTAATTTGTATTTATTTTATTCCAAACAGAAGTGTTTATTTATTATTCTGAAAGCTCGAGACAGTGCCAATAGTTCAGTGATATTTTGTTAAATTACAATGTGGAGACTCTGCAATAATTTAACAGAAGTGCTTATTTTTCACTTGAAATTTTTTTGTGGTCATTTTTATTAAGATTTTATTTTTTATCGGCAGAGAATAAAATAAAACCTGTCTTCCAATTAATTGCATTTGTGTGTGTGTGTGTGTGTGGTACAAGTATCGGTTTTTGTACTCTGTATCGGCAAGTACTCAGATCCAAGTATCGGTATCATATCGGTTTGAAAAAATTGGTATCGTTGCATCCCTAATTTTTACAGTGCAAACCTCACCCATGAACTTCCAAAATGCAGACCACAGATTAAGTGTTCCACCAGGGATGCTAAACTACTAGACCACCCTGTGTGCTGTTCCCTGTGCAGCTCATGGACTCTGATCACTGTCTGCTTCACCTTATAGCTGCTTACAGAAAGAACGTCTAAGCCTGAAATTAAAACCATGAAGAAATGGACTGACCATTAACCATTAAATGGTCTAAAGATGGCTGTCTAGAAATGGTTGCAATTTCTAATCACTTAATGCAATTAATGAAAATCAAATTAAAGTTAAAAAACAATTCTGTAATTGTCTAAAATAGTTATGGATCTGTGTTCATGTTAATCAGTATAATCTGTCCCTTTTAAATAAACAAGTTATAACAGTTAAAATTAGTAACAGTAACTTATAATCTTGCCAGTCTGTTTACGAGACATGCCTTAAACCTTTAGTGGAAAGTTACTGTGCAAACCCCCTCCCACAGTACCTGCTCTTTACACTGCACCAAAGCTCTTTGGATCTCATTAGGATTGAGGGCATGAGCATGAGGCAAGCAGCTCAAGGCCAGCTCTGCTGCTGCCCGAACCATGTTGGGGTCCCTTGCTCGCGATGCTCGGTCCGCGAGGGATGCCACCTCTGGAGGGGTCAGGTGACCGTCCCAACATTCCACCAAGATGTTGAGGGCAGCACTGCCGATTTCCATGGCTTGGCCTGAAAACAAAAAAAGGACACAGGAGGAAAAGTAAGTGACTAACGTGGGCCATTAAACGTGGGCCATTATCTTTTTCCTTCAGCCACACTTCTGCTCACCCGTGATCCAGGACACGTGGGAGGAATAGGTCCTGGACAACCAGTTAGGTGAAACGAAATTGTGGAGGCCAAGAGCATACAGGCCGATCTCAAAGGCACATAGGTGCAGGTTTCTATGTGGACCTTGGTGCCCCCCACTGGCTGAGGGCTGAGTGAAAATGGAGGTGGAGGAGTTTCCTCCAGCTTTGATCAGCACAGTCTTAGCCAGTTCAAAGTAAAAGTGAGCTGCTGCTTCTGAGGGCTGATTGGGGACATGGGGGGCGTGACACTCAGGACGTCGTCCTTTGTACCTAAACAAAGAATTTATGACAAATTAATTAATTAAAATACATACACAAACTGTGGATTTCCACTATGTAACCAAAGCTCTTTACTTCTTTAATTTTATTTTGTAGTAGTATTAAATCTATAGGGCAGTATGAGTTTTTTGATCCCGTCCATCAATGTGTACATTACACAAATATGTAAGACTGCTTTTTTGCATTTGCGCAATAACACTCAAGAACTAGTTTATCGCTCC
The DNA here is from genome assembly GCF_056152115.1 of Neolamprologus brichardi. Lineage (NCBI taxonomy): Eukaryota > Metazoa > Chordata > Actinopteri > Cichliformes > Cichlidae > Neolamprologus > Neolamprologus brichardi. The sequence goes on along the minus strand of NW_028270137.1, from coordinate 1,310,135 downwards.
CTGAAAAGCTTACAGTTGATCCAAAACTCTGTAGTGAGAGTACTGACAGGGATTAGAAAGAGAGAGCATAATTATGGCTTCATTGGCTCCCTGTTCAATCCAGAATCACATTTAAAATGCTTCTCCTCGTATACAAGCTCTTGAATAATATGAGACCCATATTATCTTAAAGACCTCATACTACTGCATACCCTCAAAAGAGCGTTTACTTTTTAGATTAGACTTAAAACTTTCCTTTTTGCTAAAGCATACAGTTAGGGCTGGATCAGGTGAGCCTTAGTCCTAGGCTGCTGGGGGCTTCCCATGATGCACTGGGCATTTCTTGTGTTTAATCATTAGTTATTATTAATCTCTGACTCTCTTCCTCGTGTTGTCCAGTCTTCCTCCCCTTACTTCTAACTGGCAGGCAGCTGAACATCCATTTCTCTGTATTATCTGTCTACCTTAGAATATAAAGTGCCTTGAGTCAACTTCTGCTGTGATTTGGCACTACATAAATAAAACTGGATTGAATTTAATAATAATTTGATCCAAAAAATGTCAAATTTGGATTAATCACTCCATCTAACCTGTTGTCATAGAGCTTCAGTCCACTTTTTGTGTAATCTGGCATACCTCAGCCATTTCTACCAGTTTCCCTTCCTTAGAAACTGTTTCTTGACAGCCACCATAACTCACTAAGACCAGTGAACAGTACATAGACCAACTGGAGGGCTAAATGCATCCCTCGGATCTTGTGTCAGCTCCTTTCTGGACCTTTCTTTTTCTTATTTCTTATGGATCATCCTTCTGTAGATATTTTTAGGCCCCATCTTCTTTTGTGCACCAACTTTCCTCAATTAAAAAAAACACAAACAAACCCCCACTGCCCAGCATGACTACATATGCAGAGTTTTTGCCTGATAGCTTGTATTGGTGCTTTTCAGAGATTCAACTAAAGAAATGCAAAGCTTTAGTTATCTTTTCCATACTTCTCATATTCAGTATGCACCCAATATAAACATGTGTGAGTTTACCTGCTTGTGTCCGTGCTCTTGGCTCTGGCCCCACCTCCTGCTCTGCGAGAGCCACTGGAGGAGGAGGAGCCTAAAGAATCAGATGATGAACTACTGATGCTGTCACTGTCCTGACCCCGCCCCCAAGATGCTGCTGCCCAGCCGCTCCGCATTGGCCGCCGGCTGAGAGTAGGAGAACTGTCTGAGGTGGTCTCTGGAGCACTGCTATCAATACTCGCCATACCTGTCGAAAAAAAATCAACATCCAGTCCTGTTTGATGTGTATGTATACACATATGAACATATACATACATATACATATATACATATATATTAGGGGTGCAACAATACTCGTATCGATATTAAACCGTTCGATACAGTGCTTTCGGTTCGGTACGCATATGTATCGAACAATACAAAATTTGTAATTTATTTATCAACTTTCCTTCTGACGATGCTGTCTGTGTTGAGAGCTCAGTGGATCTGCGTTCGACTACTTCGCCTAGGCTGCACTGTCGAGCACAGATCCACTGAGCGCAGCGCAAGCTAGCAAGACCGAAGCTAAGCTCGTTGCAACATGGCAACTGCCTCAACGCTACCCAAACCTCCCCCAACCTCATTCAGATCTGGTGTTTGGAACTATTTTGGTCTTCATGTGACGTATGACCCTGAAGGTAAGCGCATCATGGACTAAAGTAAAACAGTATGTCGGATGTGCCACGCAATGCTCAATTACATTGGTGGGAACTAGTGTGTTAGCGCAGTTAGCTCGTTAACGTGTTGACGCTGTCTGGCCCCACGCACGGGGCGATCCGCGGTAGCTCGTTAACGGAGATTTGCCGTGTTGTGGCGTTAACGTCATTTCAGATTAACGCTGACAGCACCAGTGGGAACACAACGAATATGACTGCACATTTACACCGACATCATCCTCGTGCAAAGACAAGTGGAAGCAGACAAAAACAAGCAGCATGCTGCAAACTTTACCCGAGTCATTTAGACAGCCGTTAGCACATGATTCTCCTTATGGGGACCTGATATGTTTAATGTTTAAAAAGGCATGAACATTTTTTGTTGTTGATTTTTGTGTACCGTTGCACCCCTAATAAATATATATATATATATATATATATATATATATATATATATATATATATATATATATATATATATATATATATTTCAGTATATCTATATCTATCTATATATCTATATCTATATATTTCAGTATATCTATATCTACTGAAATATATATCTACTGAAATATATATCTACTGAAATATATATCTACTGAAATATATATATATATATATATATATATATATATATATATATATATATATATATATATATATATATATATATATATTTATTTATTTATTTATTTATTTATATTTCAGTAAGGTTTAAGGCCTGAAAAAAGTGCCACTTATACATATTAAATAGGGCAATAATCAAAAGTACCCATGTCATAAAGCAACATTTCTTCTGAACAAATGAAAGCAGTATTCAGCAGTAGTATAAAAGTATAGATAATAACAGCAGTCTTAATAATAGTAACACTGTACCAGTGTGTTTTTTCTTCTGCCGTACAGGTGAGCCCCAGCAGCGTTGGCTATATCCACAGCGTGCTCCCAGTGCCAACCGACTGGGCACTGTGGCCTCCTTAAACGAAGTGATGTCATTCTGCTGGTCACTTGAAGATGAAGGCCCATCTGAAAAAGCGAGGACAGATCATGAGATCTCTTTACACACACATGCACGCGCACACGGCCGGGGAACAGTTGAACATTTTGATGTGGTAGAAGCAGAAAAAGGTTTTTAGCAAGTTCAGGACAGCAAACAGCCACAGATCTCCATTCCCCACCACACACTCTCATTCACTCTGACACATGGTCCTGAGTAACACTCATCCTTCAGGAAACGCAAACCTGACTGTGTACAACGTCCAAATGCCACCACTGAACTCCACTGAAGTCTTCTGTACTACACTCAAGCCACCTGGTAACTACACAGCCTCATTTTTACTGTGTGCTTTTTATTCATTTTGTTATTTAGATTTCAGTCTTTCTGTTCCGTTATTCATATTTAGACTTTGTTATGTATACCATGGTTTATGTTATTTATATTACTGTTTTTTTATCCATATTTCTTGGGTAGTAGTCGGGTGGAGCACCCACAGATCTGTTGTATATGTACAATGACAAAGGGCTCTTCTATTCCATTCTAAGTTTGCCAAGGACCAAATTATGATGCTAAGATGGTTAGAATATCTCCAAAACTGCAGCTCTTGTGGGGGGTTCCTGGTCTGCAGTGGTCCAATCAGAAGTGGTCCAAGGAAGGAACAGTGGTGGACGAGCAACCAGCGACCTAACTGCTGAAAGAGTTTGCTGAAAGAGTTTGCTGGTTCTGATAGACAGGTGCCAGAATACACCGTACAAAGACAAGTAAGTATGTGCTGGTCTGTGTGTGTGTGTGTGTGTGTGTGAAATGCACGCAGCACTCGTTTACAGCTTTTATACTTTATTTTTAATATAGTTATAGTGAACATGCGGAAAAACCTAAAACTATACGATGACATTTATTTGAAATATGTTTGAAATTCAGTAATAAAAAGTCCAAGTGGATGTTTGTGCCTGGAGAATGACAAGAACACACAGGTGGACACCGAGACGTGGTAGTGGGGTTCTCACCATGCTCCCTGGTCTCAGCGGCACTCTCCCCTGCTGTGTTATTTGGCACCGGGTTCAGATCAGCCTGAGGAGCCACCCCCTCTCCGCCAATTGTCAGAGCAGAGGAAGAGCTCGAGGATGAAGCCACCAAAGTAGATGCTGAGGAAGATGACGTAGCATGTTTGGAGACCACTCCTGTGGCCCCACCCACCCCACTGTGGCTGGAGGATGTATGTTTGGATGGACTACGCTGACTGCCAGCTGCTGGCTTGCTTGAGTAGAAGGAGCTTAGAGTTTGGGGCTTGTGGGTCTGACTCTCTCTGTCCAATAGCTTATCCAATATCTGAGCATGGAGGGTGGACAGGAAAGAGAGAACACATTGACACAGAGAGTAAGAAAACACTTACACTTTGCATACACCCTACAACAGAAATCCACAATCAGAAAAATCTGAGATGGTGTGTTCAATCAATGTACTTGGTTAAAGCACATCTTTACATACTTATATCTAGTTGTGTGAACATATTATCTGGTGATCGTCACAATTTACTCCAAGGAAAAACCTTACCTACCTTATACAAGTAGAACCTTGTGATGACTGATTCTTATTTAGCACTTTTCTACTACAAGCGCTCTATACAACACGCCAGATTCACCCATTCACTCAAGCACTGTCTGCCATTTAAGTGCTACCATTAGCAACTTGGGGTTAATATCTTGCTCCGGATATTTGGCATGCAGACTAAGGGGAGCCAGGGATTGAACCACCACCCTTTAGATCAGTGAGCTGGTCTAGCTCCTGAGCCAATGTTATTGTAACCAAAAAAGATGTACATCTAACATTCTTTGTGCTAATTAATTGCCTAATATCATTATCAGAGAAAGAAAGAAGAGATGAGAATTCTTTTGATGAGTGTCGAAGGGTATCAGACACCTGAGAATGGAAATATCCTGTTAAACTTGTTAGCAAAGTAACCAACTGTCTGACTGACCATCTATAGCTCTCCTCCATGGACGACTCTTCTTTTTCAGGTTTTTTTTTTAGATAGCTGCCATCTCTCTTCCTCGGGTATTCTCTGCTAAACTTTTAATTCTACCACTTTTCCCAGAGTTAGAGTTATAGGTACACGAATATCTGACAGTTCAAGTCGAGGCAGGATCCATCCAGAGGTGGGTGGACCTGACATCTGTGAAACAGCCGAGCTGTACAGCGTCCTAACACAAAACATTTACTTTCACATTCTGGCCCGTCAGTGTATTTAAGTCAAACAATAAAGGCCCTTTCACTAGTGCTGCCACAAACGATTATTTTGATAGTCGACTAGTCACCGATTATTTTTGCGATTAGTCGACTAATCAGATCATCATCCATTGGACGTAAAACGTACAGCTTATTGCACCAGCAGCATCTGCTCTTATATAACTATCATTAGTTTACAGCTTTAAGTGTTTAAGGTATGTGCTAACTAAAAATAAAGACAAGATGGTAGTTTAATTTTTAAGAAATCTGCAGGTTGTTTCGGTGAAGTTTAATAAACTCCTTGCTATCTAAAATATAACAGGACACTGGAGTAAATTCTCCAGCATCTCACACTTCTGATAATCAGCTGTCTGCTTTATGTTTATTCAGCTGTGTAAAAACTATAATTTTAATCTCAGCCAAACCGATTTACTCAGGAACAAATAAAATACTAAAAAAACCAAACAATAACATTTTTAAGTTATCTAAGTGACTTATATATCATGTTTAACCTGAGTAGTGAAAGACGGCGGTGGGTTTGAAAACGATTTGCCGGGAGTCCGGTGTTCTCACGGCTCTAGTGAGCCTAGCCCCCGGCTAGCTATCGAGCTAGTGGCTAACAGACGTCTCCGAAAACGTCGGAGCGCTTTTGAAAATATGTGGTGTCTTGATAAACTGAGCAGATATTTGAGGTTTACATAGCTACATTCTCGCCTGAAAATATGTTAAACGTTTATTTTGTGACCCAGAAAGAATAATAAGAGTAATATTAAAACTAACTAGCTGCCGCCATTGTTGGAAACTGAGCTGAGGTGCGCTATGAATTCTGGGACACAGCTTCTTCTTCTTCGGGGTTTAACGGCAGCTGGCATCCTTGTACATGCAGTGCTGCCATCTTCTGTTTCAGTCCGTTATTACACTCTTAAATCCTACTACTTATTCCTGCGTCTTTTGGGATCTCACAAAGCTTCAAACGAGGCGTCGACCATTAAATCAGTCGTCGACGATTTTGATAGTCGACGTAATCGTGACTAGTCGACTAATCGTGGCAGCCCTACCTTTCACATAGAATGCGGCATGTGCCACGCTGACCGCCAACTAGAGTGAGAACCCAAACTTTGCACATGCGCTCTGCTTGTACGCCATTTTTTTGCAGCTGCTCTACATGTACTAGATGCACCTACTTCTTATCATTTCCTGGTCATTTTAAAACATTTATCTCTCTGACTTTCTATCCTCCATGAGAGTTTGTGTTGTATTATGTTCAAATGTTTAATTACAAAAAATAAAAATGTATCGCTCATTCATTGAAGAAGAAAGCTTTGTAACTTTCCCACCTGTGAACACTGTGTCGTTTCCACCGCACTGCTTTCCTTCCGAGGTCCACTAAGTCATTGAAAAGGCTGTGGAGGTCCCTACATGCATGTTAACCTGTGTCAGTGTTTACCGGACTCAGATAAGCAAAGTGAAGCTTTCCTTCACTGTGCAAGAAATAGACATGAATGTGTTTCAGAGAGCAGCTCCTGTGTGAAAGGCCTGTGTTACGTGCTTAAAAGCACTCACTCACTTTTTTACACAATTTGAGCAGTTAGTATTTTGCCCAAGGAAACTTGGACGTTCAAACAGAAGGAGCTGGGGATCGAACCACTCACCTTTTAATTAGTATCGTCTTTTCCAGTTACATCCAGTTACTGGTCAATGAATTACTTTGCACTATTTTCTTTATGTGTTTAAAAAAATGTATTAAATGAATAAACTGGCCTGTTACAGTCAAATTCTGTGACTGTAACATGTACATGTTCTGAAATACTATAATGTAGCTGTTACCTTCTTGAGCTTGCTCTGGTCGTCCTTATAGGTGATCATGAGAGCGAGGGCCAGGTCACCCTTCACTCGTCGAGTTCCTTCACATAGCAGAGGATGCTCTGCCTCGCTGACTGTGGTTTTCATGCCTGCAGTCACAGAGGGTGGACACAAAACAAAGGTTACAATTGAACATTTGTGAGAAATAGTGAGCAGGAAAATAAGTAGTGAGGATGGAGAAGAAGATACTGATGAACACTGAGAGGAACGAAACCAATCAATTGGTGAATAAATTTACCAAGTGCAGCAACAGCAGCCTCAAAACCCAGCTCCTCATCTCCAGGCATCTCATTGTTGCGGTTGCGGCTCGGTGGACGGGAACCCGTTGGAGACACAACTGCACAAAACAGTATGGAGAAAAGTGAAAGGGACATAAATTCAGTCAATCTCCCTTAAAATTCCTCAGTCTGTTCCTAAAAAGACAAAATGAGCTTCTTCAACGTTCAGTACACTACAAATAAAGCTGGTGGCCAAGAGATGTTCACTTCATATTACACAGAAAAAGGCAATTTAACAGAATACTTAGAATTCTTTAGTCTTGTATTATTTATTTTAATTTTATCGTATTTGAATCAAGCTAAAAATCCTGTTTAAGCGATTAACAATTTCCCATAATTTCTGTGTCCATCGCAACTGTCAAATAAAGGCAAAAAAGCTGAATACATGTAATAAAACTAAAACCTTAGTATAAGGATTTGATTTAGACTTTTAAGAAAATATCTGATCTTCTTTGGGCAAGCAGCCATGAGACAATGGCATGGTTGTGTTTACATCCTAAACATATATGACAAGAAAACTAGAATTGCTTTGACTGTTTCAAGTGAAACACATGAAAACCACCATTAAAATTAAGATTACCGGTGCATACCTGGGGTACACAGTACATCGAAGATGAAGCTGGCCAACATGAGAGGTAGCACAGGTCTGTAATCACAAAAGTTTCCATCCCGGAGCTGCTCTGCTCGCTCTCTGATGGCGGACATCTCTATCAGACCCAGAGGGATCTTCTTCAACAGAGCAACCACCTCTGACTCCTGGTAGGCCAGCTTCACCTGATTAGTCCAGACACATGCATTAGTGCATATGATACATTTACATAAATATATATCCCTTTTGTTTTAAAAGCTAAACTTTGTAAGTTAATTTGGTCCCAATGTTGATGAGAATTTTCCCCAAAACAAGCTCGGAGTACAAGATCCATAGAGGCTGGGGTCTATCACACCAGGCAAGACCCCAGGTGCAGGCTGTGTAAAGATGCCCCAGAGACAATCCAGCACATAACAGCAGGGTGCAAGATGCTAGCAGGCAAGGCGTACATGGAACGCCATAACCAAGTGGCCGGCATAGTGTACAGGAACATCTGTGCTGAGTATAACCTGGAAGTCCAGAGGTCAAAATGGGAGACGTCCCCAAGGGTGGTGGAGAATGACCGAGCTAAGATCCTGTGGGACTTCCAGATACAGACGGACAAAATGGTGATGGCTAACCAACCGGACATAGTGGTGGTAGACAAACATGAGAAGACGGCCGTAGTGATCGATGTAGCGGTTCCGAATGACAGCAACATCAGGAAGAAGGAACATGAGAAGCTCGAGAAATACCAAGGGCTCAGAGAAGAGCTCGAGAGGATGTGGAGGGTGAAGGTGACGGTGGTCCCCGTGGTAATCAGAGCACTCGGTGCAGTGACTCCCAAGCTAGGCGAGTGGCTCCAGCAGATCCCGGGAACAACATCGGAGATCTCTGTCCAGAAGAGCGCAGTCCTAAGAACAGCTAAGATACTGCGAAGTTGTGGCGAGCGCAGTACATTTTGCTGTGGTCTGCTGGAGGCGTGGCACTGGAGCTGGTGACACCAACTGACTGAATAATGTCAAGTAGCTGCAGACTGCACGTTTGAAGCTGTGGTAGAAAGGACATCACTGAACACTGTCAGTTGCCACCTATAATCCTGACTACCCTCTGCTGCCAGAGGAGCACGCTCTCTAACAGACTGATTCACCTCCACGAACAAGGTGGCCAGACAGAGGAGACAGACCATATATCACCCTATTTATTACAATCTCTGGCAGTTATCAACCAGATATCATTTTATTATGACTATGAGTATTATTGCATCCTGATGTAAAAAAAAAAAATCCCAAATTTGGGAAAAATGCAATATTTTGCATTGAACACTTGTAAACCAAATTCTACAACCTGCCAATTCATTCAACTTTTAAGATGTTTTGTAGGTTAAGTGCAAGATAAATAAAAGAATAAGTCTCAGGCTACGTCCACACGTACCCGGGTATTTTTGAAAACGCAGATTTCTATGATTCTATGCGTTTGCACCTTTCGTCCACACGTAAACGGCGTTTTCAGTCACGGAAAACTGAGATTTTTAAAAACTCCGGCCAGGGTGGATATTTTTGAAAACTCCGTTTTTGCATTTACGTGTGGACGAGAAAAATGGAGAAAATGGAGAAAACGCAGCGTCAAAGGTGTGCGCACTTTTTGACGTCACACTGTGCGCCACGTTATTGTTTCGGTGAAATTAATTTCTACAATACTGTTACTGTTACTTGTTCTCTCTGCAGTGTTTAAATGCTTACATATACACACACAGTTACTGTCCCTCCACACATACGACTCGGTTCTGCTTCTATGCCCCAGCTTTGTTTACTTTTTCCCACCGAGGCTTCTAGACTTCTGATTGGCCAACATTTCTGCACGGTTAGGAATATAGCGCCACCTGCTGCTTTGGCATGTTCCTAGCAGCGTTTTCATTCATTTCTGCCTTTACCTGTGGACGGGATTATTTTTTAAAACGAAAACGGAAAATCTCCATTTTCAAAAACACCCGTGTACGTGTGGACGTAGCCTAAGGTAAATGAACTGCTGCATATAGGACTGTTGTACTCTACTGGAGCACTTTCATTAAGTTTTAAGTTTAAATTTCTGTTCAACGAAAATGTGCTTTCCATCCAACACTGACACATATTCACACTTTGATGAACACATTGGGAGCAACTTGTGTGTGTTGTGAGTAAGAGAGAGAGAAGAGAGAGAATAACACCTCTAGAGCTTTGGTAGATGCTGGTGGTCTCTGGAGCTCCAGTGAGAACATGCCAGTGTTGAAGGCCAGATTATGGAGTTCCAGCCGCTCACTGAGAACTGTCAGGAGGAAGGCAGCTTTTGACAGTGTCTTAGTGGCTACCTGTGTCTGGCGGGTGGTTGACACCTTGCTCTTCTTTCCCTAAATCCAACAAACAGGTGATGACAGTGATTTTAGGATGAAGATTGATGAGATTGGAAGGCAGACAGCGTATCAGAGGATCAGATGAGCTATCTAACATAGGAGAATGTGTTTCAGGGTAATGGGCACTGGGACTGTGTCTACCTTAGTCTGTGGCTGCTCCACTTTCAAATCTGGAGGGTTGGCCAAAAGGTCTCTAGCCAGCTCCACAGCCAGCCTGCATGCCTCGTTACTGTACCCATGTGCATGGAGGGCTTCAGCACATGCAAACAGCACCTGTACAGAGTAGATGGTTGACCTTTAGAGGAGCTTACACTGAAATCCTGGAGAATATATTAACCGTAACCATAGCTACTACCAGCTGTTTTTAGTGCATGTTAAGGAAGCTCACAGTAATGAAGAAACACCCACATAATTCCCACTATGAACAATTCCAGTTATTTGGAAATTTCAAACACATATTTTATTCACAAAAGATCATGTTTAACATGAGACATTTTACCATTTAATGAGAAATAGCAGTTAATTTTTATGTATTTATGTTTACATTTTTTTGACGGCAACAACACATCACAAAAACTTGGGGCAGCCAACATGGCTAGAAGGCTAGAGGAACATTTTGCAACTAACTAGGTTAACTGGCAACGAGAGGATAACATGATCAGATATAAGAAAAAGCATCTTAGAGAACCAGATCGTGGGCGACCGTGGCTCAAGAGTTGGCAGTTCGTCTTGTAATTGGAAGGTTGCCGGTTCAAGCCCCGGCTCGGACAGTCTCAGTCGTTGTGTCCTTGGGCAATCCATGAGTATTATTATTATTATTATTATTATTATTATTATTATTAGAATGTCTCCAAAGCAAAGACAGGCAGAGGGTCACTAATCTGCAAAGATACTGGTGCATCCAGTGGTAACCCTCAGCCTCCTAGCAGACATACCTATGGTATCAATTTCAAAATCCTAGATAACACCCTAAGTTATTGCATTCACAAGATTTTCAGGAAACATGACCTTTGACCTTGACATCAATGAGATTCAATTGCGTGCTAGATTTTTAGTAGATACACCTTCGATATCAACATAAAATTCTTTACCTCAGCATCCACAATATATAATATCATCAAAAGACTTGATCAATCTAGCAAAATCATGGTGTAAGGGACGAGGGTGATTTGAACAATTGTTTTAATTCATTCTGGAAAACATGGATGTTCCAGGCTTAACAGGAGGGCGAGCACCCATCTTGTTATTAGTGGTCGCTTCAGTTCAGCTAGAACTCTGATGGTATGGGGGTGCATAAGTGCCTAATGTCTAACGTGTCTATGTGGTGTATGTTTATCTTGGTAACTTCGGGGGATACACAAACTTTTTTACAACTGTTTGGGTATGCCAATATACATCATATCTTAGCAGACATCATCGATAAGTTTGCATTTGGAAGAACTTTTAAATTGATAAAGTCCAAGTGTTTAATCTTTAAATCCTTTGTGACTGAACAATGTAACCACAACACACTGGGCCCTACTTTTTAAAATGGCAAAGGATCAGCAGATGAAACGTTTATTAACCTCTGATGTTCAACAAACCTACATGAGTGCAGAAAAAAATCATATTCTTTTCTCTAATCATTAAAAAAGCTAATTTTTTACAGTGTGTCAGTGTTTGACAGTGTTTGGACAGGCTAGCTTACTGATAGTCATGAATTTCTAACCTCTGAAGTTTAGATATTTCGTTAATTTAAGAAAGTCTACAAAGTGTAATTTTTACTGTACTGGTAGACAATGATGTAATTTTGTGCATGCTTGTATCTAATGTTTATTTCATGCTCTTACAAGTGAACTGCTTTGCTTTTGTTGTTGGGTTTCTATGGACTCACCTCCATGCGTCCCTCCTGCTCCAGTGGTTTGATCCCTGCAAAGATGTCTGGCTCCTCCTCCTGATGGTTGTCAGCTAGCTGTCTGTCTACACCCTCTTCTGAAGCAGCACTCAGATAGTATGCCTGGTAGTCATCTTCGCCCACAGCTTCTCCTTCAGCAGCTGCACGTACAGCTTCGGGTCCTTCAGGAGCTGCTCCACCTACCACTACTGCTCCACTTCCTGCTACTGCTGCAGCAGACACCAGCTCTTTGCAGCCTAGCACTGGCTTAGCAGATGTTTGAGGGGTGCCTGAATTCACTGTAGCTGCTGAAATTAAAGGCTGGTTACTCCCAGCTGAATCTACATCTTCATCTCTGTTAAGTGCTGGCTCCACCTCGGCTTCCTTTTCCGCTGTGCTGGGCACGCCCACAACTATCACTCCATTCTCTTTCAAAGGGAAACAAGGTGGAGCAGGCTCTGCAGCAGCAACTGCTGCAGAGTCACGGCTGCTGTGCTTGGTTTCAAAAATCTTGCTCCCTCCACTGTTGCACTTCCGTGAATCTCGGAGCAGTGGACTCGGAGAGGGCAACATCTCTGGTGGTGGTGGGAGAAACTCGAAAGTGTTACTAGCCTCAGCCCCCAAAGCCAGATTGCAGCCGTCATCCAGACTGAGCTCAGCCAAGTCTGGCTCCAAGGAGCTATCTTCACTACTAGTTCTGCGTTTGGCACTTGTATGCTTACTACTTCCTAATCCTCCACCACCGCCAGGTCCTCCTCCAGTCGTCCCCTTCCCACCTCCCTGAGTCAGTTTCAACTTTCCTCCAGAGGAGGAACCCGGGCCTTTGTACATGCACTTTCCTCCTCCATCTTCCAGGGATAGTGAGACACTCCCTCCCAGTCGAACAAGCATCCCTCCACCTCCACTCACTGACAGACCCTTCCTCTTGGTCAGAATGGTCTCCTTAGGTCGCACTGCTACCTCCTGTTGTGTGGAGTTACTACTTGCCCTGCCTTTATACTCTCCTGCCGGTCCGCCTTCAGCTCTGGCCCCTGATTCAGAGGAGTCAACACCACCTCCTGCAGGTGACTTGATTCCTCTCTGGTGCAGCATTGCCCTGGACCAGCAGAACGTGGCACTCTTCTTATCTGCACTGCAGTAGGTAATGCCATCCAATGGGTAGGCCACCTCCCAGTTGAAATAGCAGGACTCCACAGCAGGTTTAAAGCCTTGAAACAGTTTATCCAGGGACTTGCGATGCTGTCCCCGCTTCACTATCTCTATAACTTTCAGGTGCCACTGCCTCAGCTGACCGGCCAGTTCCAAACGCCTAGAAGAGAAGGTCCATAGTCTTTATGTTTAACATGAATCGCTACTTATTCACTGGCACCCTAAATATGTAGTTTCACACAATTAGTGATAAATGTGCTAGCAGAGGCTATTTTTATAATAGAATTTACACTTCATGACTAAAACTCTGTGACAGTTGAACCAATCCATGACCAGTATGTAGCACGGTGTCTGTGGTCTGACCTGCAGGGGCTCATAGTGGGGTCGAGCACCGCCAGCCTCCAAAGAACCACCATCTCGTCGCACATGCTTGCACAGGCGTGAGCGGCTACTTCTGACTGTCCGTTGCTCCGGCCAGTATGACCACTCGCACTGCTGTGTGACGCTGATGTGCGAACGCTATACCACCAGCTGATGATCTGAATAGACACAGACAAGTGTGTGTGTGAGAGAATCAGTGTAATATGTACATAATGTTGGGTGCTGTGAAAATTCACATCCTGTCCTTCATGCACAGGATATATGCAGCATATCAGACGATGAACTCAGGAACAGCACCTTTCTTTTTTAAAGTGCCAAATATGAATTTCAGTCATATGCATTTTAGATAAACCAGGATACAGGCTACCCATGTTGCACCAGCTCCTCCTTTAACAACCCCGTGCACGCATTCAGGCACAGAGATCAGCTGCTATGGTTCTGAGTGATTTTTTCCAGCATTGCCAAACACAGATTTTAGAGGCATTGGGCCTCTTTTGTGTTATTTTTTGTTTCATAATGTGCCAAATGTTTGGCTGGACACAGGACAGCCTACTGCTCCAGCTCTTACTACAGAGTCATACTGTTATACATGAAGAGAATGGGTTTTTCCTCATTTCTAAAGCAAGGAAAGGCATATTTGGACTGCCTTCTCTGGAGCAGTATGTTGCCATCAAGCTATAACCTAATGAAAACATGATATTTACAATTCAGTTGGGTTTTTTGTAGTCTCGTCCTACTTTGAGGGCTTTTTTTAAAAATAGGAAAACTGCAAAGGCTTCACAGACATTTTAACAGCACATTAAAAGTAAGGGTGCCATGTCTAAATCTTTTCTTCTTTGTACTGGGTTACTCTCATCTTTTGGAAGTCATCTCAGAGTAATGACCAACACACCTGTTCGTAGGTGAGGCACTGTTCAGTGAGAATCTCCAGCAGCGGGGCAGCATTGCTGTCTCGCCTCTTAAACATCTCCCTGACAATGGACAGAAGGTTCCAGATGCCTTCTGGCTCTCTACCCCTCAGAGGTCGCAACAGACAGGCCCATTCAGCAGCTGCCGGTGGCTCGGTGGATGACAGGTACATGGAGTTTACATCACTGAGGATAACACAAATAGTACTGGTTCAGGCAAAGTAACGCTGAGGTACATTTACTAAAAAACAAAGTATTAAAAGATTTACTGTAGCACTTTCTCATCAACACTACGTCATATGCATAAGATGAAGGGTAAACATGTGTGACAAGTCCCGCCTACCTGAAAACAACAGGTGAAGGCCCACAGAACTTGTGTAGAGTCTTTTTGATGTTGTCACTGAGGGTTGACTCATCCAGATACCAGGTGCTCTGGTCCGATGCCGAAGGGCCTGCTGTTGGATCTACAAAAATTAATTGTGCAGAAATAATTTAACCTTAAGAAAAAACATCTGCTCTACACAACAAACTACAGAAGGCTTTGCTTTTCCTTTAACAATCAAAAGGCATCAGAGTTCCCCATGCATGTGGAACAGTAGTGATTTTATAGAAACGCTTTCATTTCTCCAAGAATGGTCGAAGGAGCTTGGAAAGAAAAGCGTCTGGACTTCTTTAAGTTTCTTGAAAATGTTTCACCTCTCATCTGAGAAGCTTTTTTCACTTCTAAGACCAATCGGTGGAGAGTCACAGATTTTTAAGCCGTATTGGGAGTGTCCCTAAGAATGTTGTGGACCCTATTTTTCCTCTGCCTAATCACATGAGCCAAGGTATGAAAACAGGTGTGGTTCACAATCAGCCAAGGTTTCGGGTGAGACTTGTCCTACCCTATCCTGTGACTTACTGAGACCAAATGACCTGAGATGTGATGGCTACTCTTTCAAACCATCTGTCTTCTCTGTCCAAAAAGTGGACATTAGCATCTTCTAACGAGCGATCTTTGTCCTGTAGATGCAGGACAGCCGAGTCTTGTCTTGTCAAGGCGGCTCCTGTGTGGCTGGGTCTGAAGTATTTTGGGATGTCGTGTTTGGAAAAGTCTTTTCTGAGTTTCTCTGATAAACCTGCTCCATAAGGGATGACAATGTTGTTCCGTTTGTCCTTCTGATCCTCCCTAGTTGGTGTCTGATCTTCTTTTCTGTGCATCTTTACTGATTTGATGAAAGCTCAATTAGGATAACCCCGGAGCTTTCTACGACAGCTTTTGAAGAGCTTTCTTTACATGTGTATGTTCCTTCTTTTTCCCTTCTGGATTCTCTCAACCAATTGCTCTTAGAACTGAAGAAGCTTCTCGGATGAGAGGCGAAATGTCTTCAAGAAACTTAAAGACATCACAAAGTTTAATGCTGTTTGTTTAGCAATCTGATACTGAACCTGGAGCTCCACACACAGTGTTGATGGCAGTGGACTGTGAGGATAGCAACTCATCCAGGAGTCGCTGGGCTGTAGGCAGGATCTGGAGAGAAATAACTGAATGAATGCATTTTCTTTAATCATTGGGTTTATAGAGGTCATAGCTTAAGATATGAATGATACCTGCTGAGGCAGCTCACTGATGAGGTACTGGGCAAACTTTTGAAGCTGGTCTCTCTGCAGCCTGGACAAAGACTCAGAAACTGGAGCCCTAAGACACACTGCTGATGCCTACGCACACACAGACACACACACACAATTTTTATTTAGGTATTTTTAATGGGGATTGTAAACAGAAAGAAGGAAACAGATCAAATGTAGGAAAATACAGAGTAATGGCATCGCATTAATAGGTCCTTTAGTCAGTAGCCGTCCCAAGAAGCTAAATGCTGGTGTATTTGCATCCTTCCTGAAGGAGAATATTCAGCCATCAGGTCGCGCCCTGCAATTCAAACTCATTTGGTTTTACACAGTAAGATGAAAATCTTCCATTGCGGCTGAATTAAAACAACTGCAAAGAAAAGTGGGCAAATTGTTTCAAATCAGTGTGAAAGACTAACGGTCCGTTATCACAAACACTTATATATTTGTCAGGGACTAGAAAGAGAGAGCAGATTTCTCCTGTTTTGGCTTCATGTTAAATCCAGAATTCAAAATCCTGCTCCTCACATACAAGGTCTTAAATAATCAGGCCCCATCTTATCTTAATGACCTTGTAGTACCATATCACCCTATTAGAGCACTTCGCTCTCGCTCTGCAGGCCTACTTGTTGTTCCTAGAGTATTTAAAAGTAGAATGGGAGGGAGAGCCTTCAGTTTTCAGGCCCCTCTTCTGTGGAACCAGCTTCCAGTTTGGATTCAGGAGACAGACACTATCTCTACTTTCAAGATTAGGCTTCAAACTTTCCTTTTTGCTAAAGCATATAGTTAGGGCTGGACCAGGTGACCCTGAATCCTCCCTTAGTTATGCTGCAATAGACGTAGGCTGCCGGGGGATTCCCATGATGCATTGAGTTTTTCATTTCCAGTCACCTTTCTCACTCACTATGTGTTAACAGACCTCTCTGTATTGAATCATATCTGTTATTAACCTCTGTCTCTCTTCCACAGCATGTCTTTATCCTGTCTTCCTTCTCTCACCCCAACCGGTCGCAGCAGATGGCCCCGCCCCTCCCTGAGCCTGGTTCTGCTGGAGGTTTCTTCCTGTTAAAAGGGAGTTTTTCCTTCCCACTGTCGCCAAAGTGCTGCTCATAGGGGGTCATATGATTGTTGGGTTTTTCTCTGTATCTATGAAGCGCCTTGAGGCGACTTTTGTTGTGATTTGGCGCTATATAAATAAAATTGAATTAAATTGAATTGAATTGAATTGAATATATTTCCATCAGGAGTTCCTGGGCAGGTAAAACGACAATTAGAAACACAAACCCACGAAAAATTATCATAATCAAAAAACAACAAATTCCCTGGAACGGCAGAATGGATCACTGTTTTCAAGTAAACAGATGGCATGCGGAGGAATATTTTTTAAGACGACTGGTGGAGAGGTTTCCAGGATATCTCCATCAGCAAAAAGCTAAGTGTATTCCTTTATATTTTCTTCTTTTTTTTTTTAAGGAAAAACAAAGAAAAAGACAGGAAATACAGAGAGACAGAGACAGTGTCAGGATTCAAACTAGAGATCTGCTGCTTTACGCATGCACATGAATTCAGTATGTGTTCCAACCACAAAGTTATTGGTTTACCCCTTAAATACCTGAATATTAACAAAAACTTACATTGTGGATCCTGAAGAGACAGAGTGCCACCACATGGGCACACCACTTGGCTCCTGCCCCACAGGTACAGCTGCAGGAGGTGATGCGACAGCGATCAAACATGACCGCCACGTTGTAGGCTCCTTTAGACTGACTGGACTGAGTGGAGACTACTGTAGCACTGAGATGAAAGCCTTGTAAACGAAAACAGAAAAAAACAAAATCAGCAAAGACAACAATGAGTTGGAAACGGAAGCAAGTGCATTTCTTTGATTGGAGATTATATTTTAGTGCCCGACAGAATGGTTTTGGTTTCGATATTGCTTAGTCTTTTATTTAATATAGCTCTTTTGTGCAAAAGGTTTGCAATCTTACAAGGATTCAATTCCAAACCAAAATATTCTCTCCCACAAAAAAACAAAACAAAACGCAGGCATTGTTTGAAGTTTTTCCATTTTCTAATCCATGTCATCACACAACACATTTGTACAAAGTCCTACTAGAGGAGAAGGTGCCTCAAACAAATTCAGACCAAGTCATATAGCATTCACACCTATGGGCAATTTAGTGTTTCCAATTAACGTATCTCCACTAACTGCATGTCTTTGGACTGTGGGAGCAAGCCGGAGTACCCAGGGAGAACCCACGCAAACATGGGAGAGCATGCAAACTCCACACAGACAGCCTGATGCTGGAATTGAACTCAGGACCTTCTTGCTTTGAGGCAACAGTGCTAACCACCGTTAGCCGACCAGCACCTTAACCCAAAAAGTATTTGTCATTAAAAGTTGGATGCGTCTGCACAGCAAATGTCACCATTTAATGTGGTATTTGGAAGATTTGCAGTTAAAAGTTGGAAATGGTGTTTAGATATTACACATAGCCAGCGTTCTGAAAACAGGATTATACTAATAGCAGACTTGTAGAAATAATGGGAATCACATGATTTACTGTAACCTGCACATGGTGTTATTCTAAGCTTGGTGATTGTAGAAGAATATAGTGTGATATACCAAAGTTAGAACACCAGAGAAATGTTTTCCATAAGAGTACTCATTCTTATGTAAAGGATTACTCTACTTACCAATTTGCAAAGGGTCTTTGACAGCTCTGATCCTATAGAGTTGTTCTCCACGCTGGAATTCATCTGGACTCCCATTAGCAAGGCAGGAATATAATCTGCAGCAGTATGAAACCAAAGTCAAAGAGTCAAAGTCAGCATAGCCTAGATAGTTAAAAAAAATCATCCTGTTACTTTTATTAGCAGTCACATCGCCAACAAACATCAGTCAACCAGACAGCCATGGACGCCTTTCCTTTCATCCAGTCTCGATTTTGTTTATTTCAATAGTTTTTTCTGTGCAAAAATAGTTTTGTTTCCTGTTTGTTTCCTGTTTGGAAACAAACAGGAAACAAACAACAGGAGTTTGAATTTTCTGGATTAATTTTGCAATTATCTATTTTACTTTACCTAAATGTTAAATGCAATATTTTTAAACCCAAGGTTGACCACTTTTTGGATTTGTTACTGTCCACCAGTAACCAACAACCAGTAATGGAGAGAGAGAGAAGAAGAATATATCTACACTTATGTGCAAAGGCACGTTGCATCTTTTCTTTTTATATTTCATGTTTGTGTTTTTATGAATAAACAAACAAACCCCAACTGTTACATGTGACACAATCTTTGATTTCATCTGGGTTTAGCAGAATATACTATATATACTTAATGGTTAGCGATACAATATATAAATACAAACTATTACTATACTATATTACATGTAAATACATTGATGAATGTTCATTTCTCATTTCTTTTCTTTTTGATGCAGCTTGCCTTTTCCCCACAGCCTTGCTCCAACAGTCTCCGTAACAAAGTAATATTTGAAATTTCCCAATTAAGAGGAATTAATGCATTTATGGTTTTTAGCTAAGGCGAATAAAGGGTTTAAAAAACAAATCCTCACCTGATGTCCTCTTCATTCTCAGGGAAGCTCCAGTAGGCAATGCGAAGCTGGAGCTGTTCTGGGACAGGAGGATAGACCTTCTCTACCACTTCAAATGGGATGTGAAAGGCGACCTGTTTTGCTGACAACTCCACCAGTGGGATCACCTGACCATCTGAGGAAAACCATCAAAGAGAAAATGATCAGCACGGTCAGGTGACAAAGATCTTTAATGTCTTACTTAAATTCTTGCCAAAAAAAGTAATAATTTTTCACTAATCACGGTCTTCCCACAGACATATCATTAAGTATAGCTACACTCTCTCTGAACTAACCTCATTAATTATTTTCTCTAAGTCATTAAAAATGTCTTACCATTAATTAATGTTTCAAATTTAAATATGGTTGGTTATCCCTGTTAACTGGCTACATGCCAGAGGCTTTTATGGTGGCTGTGATTAAACCATTACTTATTTGATCTAGACGTGTTAACCAATCATAGGCTGATTTCTAACCATTTATTTCAAAGGTTTTCCTAATAGTTGTTGTAACACAACTAGACAGTAATTTGCGCCGGAATGATTTAACAAAGTTTCAGTCACTATTTAGAGTGGATCACAGCACAACACCAGTGAATGTTACATATGATCTTATGGCCTCTGACAGTAAACTTAAAGCACTTCAGTTGTTCCACATTTTGTCACGTTACAGCCATATTACAAAATGCAACATTCATTTTTCACCCTAATAGTTTACACATGAATACTCCGTAACGTAAAAGGGAAGCGTTTGCTTGAAAATCTTTACTAATCATCAACAACATGGTCTGGGCCTCCAGTGACAGTGGGAGGAATCGTTCAGTCATTTTTGACCAGAGTGTGTCCTGCAGCGTGTTTTTTCAACAAATATGTAGCACCGCTTTCTTTCACCTAATCAAAATGACAATAATTAGAAACGTCCCATGTCAGTGTGAAGCAAGTTGATATGTTCCCTCATCCCTGCAAGACTGGACTATTGTAATGCATTAGTATTGTACTCTTGGTGCTCTAAAAACTCCCTGAAAAGCCTTCAGCCTTTTTTATATTCCTTGGGACTGGCCTTTATACTCTTTAAGGTTTTGGAGTTGAGCACACTATATGCTCTGTAATCTGAATACTTGAATAATCAGGCTTCGTTATATAGCTTAAAGATCTCGTAGGATCGAAGCATCTTAACAAAGTTCTTCACTCTCAGACTGCAGGCAGTGAACTGTGGTTCCTACAGTTCCTACAAGTAAACTGGGAGCCAATCCCCCTCCTGTGGAACCATTATCCCAGTTTGATTTGTACTTAAGAAATCTGGATCAATGGGTTAAAAATAAATGAGAGAGACAGAGTGTACAACTGCACCTGTACACCAGACAACACATACTTTTGCTTAACAACAACACTTTTTGCAATTTTTATAGAAACCTTGACACAATACGGCAGAATAACGATCTTAAAGTGGTACAGGTTGCGGGTGGCTGATGATTTAAGTTGCTATTTAGATCATCTAGACCAGGGGTCGGCAACCTGCGGCTCCGGAGCCACATGCGGCTCTTTAGTCCGTTTAGTGCGGCTCCGCGTGGTTTGGGAAAATAAATTATTTTTTTAAGTAATTAGCTGAAGTGTATTTTATTTATGTTAGTTCTTTTTAACTTGTAGTTCTAAATGTGAAGATTATTGTGATATTGAAATATAAATATAAAATGATATTCTATTATTTTTTTTGATCGCTCAAAATAAGCGTCACACTTGCGGAAGCCGAAACGACGAGAATTTATCGAGACTTTCAACCCCAGGTAGGCCAATTATGGATCTTGGGATCCACATTATGTCAGCAGCTGTTCTCCACTGTGAACTATGTTAAAAACAAACACCGCTCACGCCTCACAGATGGCAGCTTACAGTCCTGTGTAAAGATGAAGTGACTTCGTGCAGCCCCGACCTGCAGACGCTGTGTGCAGAGGTTCAGGAGCAGAAGTCTTATTGTAAACATATCACAGCAGACCTGATGATGTTTCCATGAACATGTTTTTCAGCATCTCTTTACTGACCACTTTTCACACACGGTTGCTGTACGCATACAGCCGGTGTTAAAGCGCACAGCCCGACACACACCAACAGCAGAGAGAGCACAGACTTTAAGGCGGCGAGGCGCGATTGCGGGTGCCGCTCAGGTGCATCGCCTCCCCTGCAGCGGCGCTGCAGACCACGCCCCGCCACACACATTAACCTGGTAAAATACATATTTAGCCAGAATATTGCAAATATCTATTTTTCATTTTTCAGCAGCATAGAGCTTTTTTTCCAATTATTTTTTAAAAAAGTCAAGTCAAGGCTCCAAAAGCCCAAAGGCGATATGAGGGCGGCTCACAACAGTTTTTGTTTGCTGGATCATTTTAGTTCAGCTTCCTTTTGTTATATTTCTTTAAGAGTTCAAAATATGTTAATTACATAAATAAAATGTAATTTTCTCTGTAGCACTTTCATAATTTCATAAGCAGCACACCTTAGTTGTTCACACAAAACATAAAGGTAAAAAAACAACAACAATATATACAGTGTTATCTTCATTTTAGATGTCAAAAAGTATTTGCGGCTCCCAGAGTTTTCTTTTGCGTGGAAATCACGTCCAAATGGCTCTTTGGGTGTTAAAGGTTGCAGACCCCTGATCTAGACAGATGTCTTCTAATATTAATTAATCGGCTTTAGCTCTGTATTCTTTTCTGGATATAGAAATTTTGGCTAAAAGTTTGGCTAAAACACTTATTTTAACATTGAACTATATCGTATTCAAAATTACACAGTTATAAAAAAATATATACATTTGGAAATTGAGTGCAAAAAATGAAATTACAAGTTACTTTAACAAGAAGAAGGATAAACTATTCTGTGGGTATACATAAGGCACATGCGCCAGAATTGGACCAGCAAAGACTAATATGGCAGGTATGGTTAGTTTGACAAGTGATTCACCAAAGCTGCACTGTTTTCTAAACACTGGTGCCACAATTACATGTAAATAACAAGCAAGGTATTTTCTATTACTATTTTCTGTTACTATTTCTTTTTCTTTTTTACAAAAACAGAAAAGCAAGCTTCACTGGTCCAGCCTACTTAATATAAAATGATCAAAATGAGCTGTAAATGGCCCATAATGTAAAATGACGTCGATGAATTATACGAAGCAAACCTTATCAAAGTGACTGAAGACATTAAGAATAATACTGAAAGGTGAATTTTCCTTTCACTGCATTTTGGCTCAAAAATAGAGGCATTTTTTAAGGGGACCCATGAAGGTACCTAAGACTTTTAAAAACATAAAATTCATTAGAATATTTACATGAAATGGCAACAGGCCAAGAATCACATTTCAAACCATAAAGGTGAGCAAACATGGAGGTATGGCACTGCCAAACATGATGAAATATTTCCATGCAGCACAAATTCGACCTGTAATCTGCTGGTCTGACAAAGATTATGAGGCTTGGTGGCAAAACTCAGAAGTATGCACAAGGAAGCGAAATTCAAAGTCTTACTGGAGAAGACTTGTAGTGTTGTAGTGTATTGTGTTCTCCATACACCGCAACTTGTAAAAGAAAAGGATTTGATAAGACTTTTTGGTTCCCCCTAAATGAGGAAATCTTTGTCTCCAACACTGGCCTGTTGGAGACCACATGGAACAGGAAATTTAACCATTCTCACGTCTTTTGACTTTGCTCAGGCATTTTTTTCCCCATAGACTGTTTGTTTGGTAGTTGCCAAATTTCAGGGTTATGATATAAAAAGGCCATGTACCCTGTCGTATTTACGTAATATGGAAGGAAATACTGTATCAGGAGAAAACAGTTATTTGTTTAAAATCCTGTTAGTAGCTTGTAAGAAAGCCATTACAAAGAGGTGGTACAAACTGGAACCACCAACGCAATTCACAAGATTTCAGCAGGAACGGTGTTGAGAGAAATGAAAGAATGAATCAAAATCATGAATCAATGACAGGGTGAGGACTGACATATTTTTGTAACAGGAACAAACTATTGAGATGACACAATCTAGACTTTTTGTGGATTGATGTAATGTAATTTTTCTGTATATTTGAAATGGAAAACTGATTTTTATTCTTTTTTAATGAAAGGATTTAAGGAACATTTAATAATTAGAAATCTCCACGACAACAAAAACACGTGGAGGACCTTTTAATTTCTGGCATGTGGTGAACCAGCCCTTTACAAGCTGAGCTCTGTTGGATACTAGAGAAGGTTTAAATGCCAAAAAGACTTCAGGATGTTCCTTCGTCCACCATTTAAGCTCATGTCAGCAGCAGAAATACAAGTTAACTTTAATTATGTTCATAACCCACTGAACTGTCAGCATATCTGCTAACTGTATTTACGTGCAGCACACTGTAGATGTGGCTAGCACTGTCACCTCACAGCGAGAAGGGTCCCGATTTGAACCCAAGCCCAGGGTCTTAATGTCTGAACTGCATATTCTTACTGTTCAGGGCTTTTCCTGGTACTCTGGTTTCCTTTCACAGTCCAAAGACATTTATTTTAGTGTAACTGGTGATCTAAATTGAATCTAAATAAGACCCCAGTCACCCATCACATGGACTCTTCACCCTCCTGCCCTCTGGGAGGCGCTACAGGAGCCTCCGGACTAAGACCACCAGGCACCGGAACAGCTTCTTCCCCACAGCTGTCAGACTCCTGAACTCTGCCTCCTGACATCTGACCCACGTTAACACATGGACTGGACATACACACACCCACAACCACCTACACACACACACAATGGACAACCGTACCCTCAAACACACAATAATAACATGGACTGAACCACCAGGACTTTATAGCCTCTGTAGAAATTATCCACATATCTCACTTATCTTAACTGCACTACTGTATAGTTCTGTGTAAATAATCATTCTGTACATACGATAATTTTTAATCCTACAACTGTTTATAACTTGCATAGTTCACATTTCTGTATAACTGTATATCTCAGATTTCTGTATAGTTTTTTATTTCATATTTATATCCTGTTCATAGCCTGTACATAGTTTATACTCACTACAGCCTGTACATACTTATAGTTATAGAATATTCATAACGTACTTCATACCGTGTAGATTATAACATACCATAATAGACCCATTTCTGTAATATACTTACATATCTATATTATTGCTAATATATATTGTAATATATCTATATCATGGCTAAAGCACTTCTGGATGGATGCAAACTGCATTTCGTTGCCTTGTACCTGTGCATGTGCAATGACAATAAAGTTGAATTCTATTCTATTCTAAATTGACTGTAGAGGTGAGGTATTTAAAGTCCTTGAAGTGTGTATATATATATATATATATATATATATATAAAACAAAGTGGTCTCTAAATGAATGCTTATTTGATAAACACCATATAAATGTGGTTACACTAAAATACACTTCAAACGCTCAATCAAGACTTCAGCATTTAAGAGAAGTGGGTTAGAAAATGGCTTAAAGTGTTTCTCTAAGATCGTGTCTAATAACTGTCACAAATATCTTATTTAGCATCTCATTCCATAGTTGACGACCCACAGATTTACCTACCACTGAAACGTAAATCTGTGAGTCCTCTGACGGGTTTGCTAGATTGTTTGGAGGATGTCAAGGCACGGACGGCTTTCAACTTCCTTAACTTAAATGCACAGAAAACAGAGGTCATTGTGTTTGGTCCCTGTGACCACTAAGACTTTGACCCTTTATAAATGTTAAAAAACCCTTTGTGAAGAACCTAGCAGTGATTTTTGACAGTATGATGTACAGTATGTTTGTTACACAGATTAATGCAGTTTCTTTAATCTCTGTGAATGAAGCCATTCCTCTGTTTTACAGACTTTGAGAGAGCTATCCATCCTTCATTTCATTTCGCCTGACTTTTGTAATAGTGTCAGACTCAGGTGTCGGTCTGTCATCAGGTAGCCGACTGCAGTTGGTCCAAAAAGCTGCAGCATGGTTACTAACTGGCACACGCAAGCAAGACCATACTAGCATCCTTACACTAGCTGCCAGTTAGTTTTCAAATTGATTTTAAGATTTTATTATTCGTTTTTAAGGCGCTGCACGGGTTAGTCCCCTCATACCTTTCTGATCTGATCGTACACTCCTGCAAGTTCACTGAGGTCTGCCGTTCATATGCTCCTGGCTGTCCCGAGGTCCAGATTAAAGCACAGAGCAGACTGGGCCTTTGCTGTAACTGCTCCTAAATTGTGGAACAAACTGCCCTTTCACATCAAGACCTCTGCTGTGAAGGGACACTTTCAAGTTTGTACTACTTTTATTTGTCTTATATTTTACTCAGATCTTCTCATTTTATACTTCTTTTTCTTAAATCTTGTTTTGCTATTTTTATCTCTTGATTATCTTAAATGTACAGCACCTTGGTCAACTGCTGTTTTAAATGTGCTATATAAATAAATTTGACTTTTTTTCCTCATTTGTCTTAATATCCAGCATTTGTGTAGTATTACTTTTGGACAAAAAAGTTTATCCACGGTGTCATCACTTCCTCAGATACAAGACAAGCACAATTTAGACTTGGTGC
The DNA here is from genome assembly GCF_056152115.1 of Neolamprologus brichardi. Lineage (NCBI taxonomy): Eukaryota > Metazoa > Chordata > Actinopteri > Cichliformes > Cichlidae > Neolamprologus > Neolamprologus brichardi. The sequence continues at coordinate 1,284,033 of NW_028270137.1, read as the reverse complement.
TTAACTGCAGCACACAATGCAAAGGTGTCATATGTGAGTGCTGGCAACCCTTTAAAAAACTACAGCTAAAACAAGGAGAGCTAAGACTACAACTGAGAACAATCCCACATTCAGACCATGAACAGCATAGACGTCAGAACCAGTCAAAACAAAAACATCGCTCCTGATGTGGGTTGGTGTGAGAGGAGAGCTGACAGCTGGAAGCTGAAGACATATTTAAGTTACTATGCTGCTTGTTAACTGCTGTTTGATATTAAACACGACAGAGTGTTTGAATTTGTTCTCACGTGTTAGTATTTTGGTGCTCATGCATTTGTTTGGTGCTTACTAAAAAAGTCTAAGCAGGTCAATAATGGAGGAAGAACCCTGCCATCTGTATGACTATTTTATTACAAAATATATAGATAGTAAATATATAGATAGTAATGCGAGAAAAAAGTAATTGAATCCTTTCCTGAAAGCAGGGCATTTAGCAAAATCAGAACTGATTTAACAGAATTTTTTTTCAGCATTTTCAAAGACATTTGGAACTTTCCGTGCGCTATTAGTTTAATCAGACTATATTATTACACTCTAATATCAGATTGTCAGATTCAAATTTCATGACCGATCAACAGTAACATCTTGTTGCTTAGTGATAACAAACCTTTTCTTGTAATTGTATTTTAAAAGTCTAATCAAAATGTTAGTTTACTTTAATCTGACAGTGCAAAGTGGAACTGACTGACTGCTTTTCTTCTATACCATAAAATATCAGCTGAATTAGCAGGTTTTAAAAATTACTCGACAGTTTCGTTTCTGCTTCAAAAATTAATTCGCATGATTAATTAACAGTATAGTTTAGATTATAAGATATCATAGCATCAAATGCGTTTCCCAGCAGCAACAGGTAATACTGCTATAGTACATTTTCAAGTATGTATAATGAATGGAAGCACATTGTGTGTGTGTGTGTGTGTGTCCCTCTCCGACCTTTAATCTTGACAGTGGGGGAGTTGGGTCCAGCAGACTGCTTCCTCCATCCCCTCCAGTTCTGACAGAGGCTCTCGGCCTCCGAGATGAAGGAGCAGAGAGAGTCTTCTTCGAATCGGTCCGAGTCTTCAAAGGAGAACCTCTCCCCATCCTCCCACTCGGCGAACATCAGTTCCATTACATCCACTCTTAAAGAGGTTAGGAGTCCCGGGACAGCGATTTGAGTCTACGGCCTTTCTGCCGTCTAAAAAACAAGGGGAAGCCCGACAAACAGTGCCCACAGCTCCAACAGAGTCAGTCTGAACACTGGGGGAGGGGAGACCACTAACAACCAAATCACTGCCGAGGCTTATCGCCTCAAACACATACAATTTTTTTAAACAATGCTTTGAATAGTCTGCAAAAAATATATACAGCACAACTACAATTAGTATTTGTCTACGAAGCTATTTGTGATTTAAGTCGGCATAAGCCACTGCGCAGAGGTGAAGCTTCCTTCCACACTTGGAGTCAAAGCCAAAAACTCTGAATAGTTAAACGTCTTTGACGGCAACTTTGCCTCTGAGGTGCCCAACGACTCAAACTCACAAAGCAACGTTCCTGTCAAAAGTAGAAAATGAAAAACTCTCTCATCATAGAGCCACGAATAAGAATAGAAAACAGAGGTTAAAAAAACGCTTGTTGGTGTACATGTAAAGCCTCGTGAAGTCTCGAAGCGGTTTCGTTCATCCAGACGTCCTACTCTTTTCAGGCATTTAGCTCAACTCACACTGGGTATCAACATTAACTACTGCTGCATCATAACGATCCCGAAAGAGTCTTTCTCACAAGAAAGAAGATGTCAAACACCTGTGGTGTTAATATTGCAAAGTGTCTTCTCTGTTCCTCGTTTAATGAGCTAGTTTTAATGTCATTTTCATCTGCAATGGAAATAAGAATTAGCTAACGTTAGCAAATAGGCTAACAAATGCCTACTTGGATACTATAAACATGTCATGCGCTGTAGACAGTTAAACTACGATTAAATATCGTTTATATTTCCGACTACAGGCTTATTTTGCTCGATTTACCTTCGCTGTGCTACCTTATGTTAGCTATATGTACTAGCATTAGAAAGCTAACCTCCAGTCGGCTAAGTTCAACTAGCTTGAATAGCTGTTTGTTTACATTTACTGCTGATGTTGTACACCTTCCGCACATTAAGGACTACATACTTTCTTACATCGCATATCTTCCGGACTTAGGCATATATCTAGGTTACGCTTGTTTCATATTATGATCTAAATCCACGCTCTTAGCATTTTTTCCCCGTTCTTTGTGCTGATATTAGAGGCTCTGTCTGACGTAAAAGCTGGCATATTCCTCAGTCAGATCTGATGAAGAAATTCAAACGAGTCCTTTACATAGCTCCCTTCGCAACTGTCACCAGTTGTCCGTCTTAAAATCCTCTATGCCTTCAAATGACACCGGGATATCCGGATGATTTTCCCTTATCCCACTCGTCAAAGCGTTATCAAAGTGTATCAACCTGTCTGCCGGGGGAAGATGGCTCACCTCTTCTACAGCTCCTCCTCGATCAGCTGATCACAGCTTCCGGTTGCCAGCTCTAGAACGAACCGCTGAGCCCGTTGCTGTAGCTCGGCTGGAGAAGCGTGCTGTGAGACGAGGCATTAACCAACTCGATACAGTTAAGCATACTGTATCGAGTATATCCACGTGTCATACTTAATCTGGGGTAATCAGTTTTGTCACTAATTAAACCACTGCCTCCAAATTAATTATGCCACCACAGCCTCCAAACTTCAAAAGCCCGTTTTGTATTTGACAGCGAAGCTACCAGCGGCATAGTACTCTATGACTTCAGAAACATTCAAAAACAGCCAGATCCTTGTTTTACAGTACCGGTACCAGTCAAATGTTTGGTTTTGTCTTTATTCTGCTTTGTGTTTTACTCTATTGTTAAGTGTCCTTGGGTGTCTTGAAAGGTGCTTTTAAATAAAATGTATTATTATTATTATTATCATCATCACATCCAGTTTGTGTTTAGTTTGACCATCATTTAATTTTCAACAGCACAATGACCCCAAACAAACCTCTAGGCTGTGGAAGAGCTATTTGACCAAGATAGAGAGTGATGGAGTCCTGCGCCAGATGGCCTGGCCTCCACAGTCACCTGACCTAAATCCAGTTGAGATGGCTTGAGATGAGATGGACTGCAGAGTGAAGGCAAAAGGACCAACAAGTACTCAGCATCTCTGGGGACTCCTTCAAGACTGTTGGAAAAGATAACTACCTCATGAAGCTCATCAAGAGAACGCCAAGAGTGTACAAAGCAGTTACACTTTTTTGTTTACTACATAATTCCATATGTGTTCATTCACAGTTTAGATGCCTTCAGTGAGAATCTAAAATTTAAATAGTCACAAAAATGAAGAAAAATATTTAAATGAGAAGGTGTGTCCAAACATTTGACTGGTAGTGTAACTAATGAAAAATAGTGTGCTTTATCCATCTTCACCAGACATTTATGAAAATAATAATAATAATAATAATAATAATAATAATTACTATTATTATTATAATAAAAATAATAATAATACATTTTTTATAGTCTATCAGAGTCACCTTACAATAAGACGAGAACAATAGCAGCAATAAAATAATTGTCAATGCCAGATTCGTCTCTCTGTTGTGATGTCAAATATCAATGCCAGATCCATCTCTCTGTTGTGATGTCAAATATCAATGCCAGACTCGCTTCTCTGTTGTGATGTCAAATGTCAATGCCAGACTCGCTTCTCTGTTGTGATGTCAAATGTCAATGCCAGACTCGCTTCTCTGTTGTGATGTCAAATATCAATGCCAAACTCGCTTCTCTGTTGTGATGTCAAATATCAATGCCAGACTCGCTTCTCTCTGTTGTGATGTCAAATGTCAATGCCAGACTCGCTTCTCTGTTGTGATGTCAAATATCAATGCCAAACTCGCTTCTCTGTTGTGAAGTCAAATATCAATGCCAAATTTGCTTCTCTGTTGTGATGTCAAATGTCAATGCCAGATTCGTGTCTCTGTTGTGATGTCAAATATCAATGCCAAATTCGCTTCTCTGTTGTGATGTCAAATGTCAATGCCAGATTCGTCTCTCTGTTGTGATGTCAAATATCAATGCCAGACTCGCTTCTCTGTTGTGATGTCAAATGTCACTGCCAGACTCACTTCTCTCTGTTGTGATGTTAAATATCAATGCCAGACTCACTTCTCCTTTGTGATGTCAAATATCAATGCCAGACTCGCTTCTCTGTTGTGATGTCAAATATCAATGCCAGAGTTGCTTCTCTGTTGTGATGTCAAATATCAATGCCAGACTCGCTTCTCTGCTGTGATGTCAAATATCAATGCCAGACTCGCTTCTCTGCTGTGATGTCAAATATCAATGCCAGATTCTCCTCTCTGCTGTGATGTCAAATGTCAATGCCAGACTCGCTTCTCTGCTGTGATGTCAAATGTCAATGCCAGACTCGCTTCTCTGTTGTGATGTGAAATTTCAATGCCAAACTCGCTTCTCTCTGTTGTGATGTCAAATATCAATGCCAGACTCGCTTCTCTGTTGTGATGTCAAATATCAATGCCAGACTTGCTTCTCTGTTGTGATGTCAAATATCAATGCCGGACTCGCTTCTCTGTTGTGATGTCAAATATCAATGCCAGACTCACTTCTCTCTGTTGTGATGTCAAATATCAATGCCAGACTCGCTTCTTCTTTGTGATGTCAAATGTCAATGCCAGATCCATCTCTCTGTTGTGATGACAAATATCAATGCCAGACTCGCTTCTCTGTTGTGATGTCAAATGTCAATGCCCGACTCGCTTCTCTGTTGTGATGTCAAATATCAATTCCAGACTCGCTTCTCTGTTGTGATGTCAAATATCAATGCCAGACTCGCTTCTCTTTGTTGTGATGTCAAATATCAATGCCAGACTCGCTTCTCTGCTGTGATGTCAAATGTAAATGCCAGACTCGCTTCTCTGCTGTGATGTCAAATGTCAATGCCAGACTCGCTTCTCTTCTGTGATGTCAAATATCAATGCCAGACTCACTTCTGTCTGTTGTGATGTCAAATGTCAATGCCAGACTCGCTTCTCTGTTTTGATGTCAAATATCAATGATAAATTTGCTTCTCTGTTGTGATGTCAAATATCAATGCCAAACTCGCTTCTCTGTTGTGATGTCAAATATCAATGCCAAATTTTCTTCTCTATTGTGATGTCAGATGTCAATGCCAGATTCGTCTCTCTGTTATGATGTCAAATATCAATGCCAAATTCGCTTCTCTGTTGTGATGTCAAATGTCAATGCCAGATTCGTCTCTCTGTTGTGATGTCAAATATCACTGCCAGACTCGCTTCTCTGTTGTGATTTAAATGTCAATGCCAGACTCGCTTCTCTGTTGTGATGTCAAATATCAATGCCAAACTCGCTTCTCTGTTGTGATGTCAAATATCAATGCCAGATTCGCTTCTCTGTTGTGATGTCAAATGTAAATGGCAGACTCGCTTCTCTGTTGTGATGTCAAATGTCAATGCCAGATCCGTCTCTCTGTTGTGATGTCAAATATCAATGCCAGACTCGCTTCTCTGTTGTGATGTCAAATATCAATGCCAGACTCGCTTCTCTCTGTTGTGATGTCAAATGTCAATGCCAGACTCGCTTCTCTGTTGTGATGTCAAATATTAATGCCAAACTCGCTTCTCTGTTGTGAAGTCAAATATCAATGCCAAATTTGCTTCTCTGTTGTGATGTCAAATGTCAATGCCAGATTCGTGTCTCTGTTGTGATGTCAAATATCAATGCCAAATTCGCTTCTCTGTTGTGATGTCAAATGTCAATGCCAGATTCGTCTCTCTGTTGTGATGTCAAATATCAATGCCAGACTCGCTTCTCTGTTGTGATGTCAAATGTCACTGCCAGACTCACTTCTCTCTGTTGTGATGTTAAATATCAATGCCAGACTCACTTCTCCTTTGTGATGTCAAATATCAATGCCAGACTCGCTTCTCTGTTGTGATGTCAAATAACAATGCCAGAGTTGCTTCTCTGTTGTGATGTCAAATATCAATGCCAGACTCGCTTCTCTGCTGTGATGTCAAATATCAATGCCAGACTCGCTTCTCTGCTGTGATGTCAAATGTCAATGCCAGACTCGCTTCTCTGTTGTGATGTGAAATTTCAATGCCAAACTCGCTTCTCTCTGTTGTGATGTCAAATATCAATGCCGGATTCGCTTCGCTGTTGTGATGTCAAATATCACTGCCAGATTCGTCTCTTTGTTGTGATGTCAAATGTCAATGCCAGATCCATCTCACTATTGTGATGTCAAATGTCAATGCCAGACTCGCTTCTCTGTTTTGATGTCAAATATCAACGATACATTTGCTTCTCTGTTGTGTTGTCAAATATCAATGCCAAACTCGCTTCTCTGTTGTGATGTCAAATATCAATGCCAAATTTGCTTCTCTATTGTGATGTCAGATGTCAATGCCAGATTCGTCTCTCTGTTGTGATGTCAAATATCAATGCCAAATTCGCTTCTCTGTTGTGATGTCAAATGTCAATGCTAGATTCGTCTCTCTGTTGTGATGTCAAATATCAATGTCAGACTCGCTTCTCTGTTGTGATGTCAAATGTCAATGCCAGACTCGCTTCTCTGTTGTGATGTCAAATATCAATTCCAGACTCGCTTCTCTGTTGTGATGTCAAATGTCAATGCCAGATTTGCTTATCTGTTGTGATGTCAATAATCAATGCCAGACTCGCTTCTCTTTGTTGTGATGTCAAATGTCAATGCCAGACTCGCTTCTCTGTTGTGATGTCAAATGTCAATGCCAGATCTATCTCTCTGTTGTGATGTCAAATATCAATGCCAGACTCGCTTCTCTGCTGTGATGTCAAATATCAATGCCAGACTCACTTCTGTCTGTTGTGATGTAAAAAGTCAATGCCAGACTCGCTTCTCTGTTTTGATGTCAAATATCAATGATAAATTTGCTTCTCTGTTGTGATGTCAAATATCAATGCCAAACTCGCTTCTCTGTTGTGATGTCAAATATCAATGTCAAATTTGCTTCTCTATTGTGATGTCAAATGTCAATGCCAGATTCGTCTCTCTGTTGTGATGTCAAATATCAATGCCAAATTCGCTTCTCTGTTGTGATGTCAAATGTCAATGCCAGATTCGTCTCTCTGTTGTGATGTCAAATATCAATGCCAGACTCGCTTCTCTGTTGTGATGTCAAATGTCAATGCCAGACTCACTTCTCTCTGTTGTGATGTCAAATATCAATGCCAGACTCGCTTCTTCTTTGTAATGTCAAATATCAATGCCAGACTCGCTTCTCTGTTGTGATGTCAAATATCAATGCCAGACTCGCTTCTCTGTTGTGATGTCAAATGTCAATGCCAGATCCATCTCTCTGTTGTGATGTCAAATGTCAATGCCAGACTCGCTTCTCTGTTGTGATGTCAAATGTCAATGCCAAACTCGCTTCTCTCTGTTGTGATGTCAAATATCAATGCCAGACTCGCTTCTCTGTTGTGTTGTCAAATATCAATGCCAGATTCGCTTCTCTGTTGTGATGTCAAATGTCAATAACAAACTCGCTTCTCTGTTGTGATGTCAAATGTCAATGCCAGATTCGCTTCGCTGTTGTGATGTCAAATATCACTGCCAGATTCGTCTCTCTGTTGTGATGTCAAATATCAATGCCAGACTCGCTTCTCTGTTGTGATGTCAAATCTCAATGCCAGACTCGCTTCTCTGTTGTGATGTCAAATATCAATTCCAGACTCGCTTCTTTGTTGTGATGTCAAATATCAATGCCAGACTCGCTTCTCTTTGTTGTGATGTCAAATATCAATGCCAGACTCGCTTCTCTGCTGTGATGTCAAATGTAAATGCCAGACTCGCTTCTCTGCTGTGATGTCAAATGTCAATGCCAGACTCGTTTCTCTTCTGTGATGTCAAATATCAATGCCAGACTCACTTCTGTCTGTTGTGATGTCAGATGTCAATGCCAGATTCGTCTCTCTGTTGTGATGTCAAATATCAATGCCAAATTCGCTTCTCTGTTGTGATGTCAAATGTCAATGCCAGATTCGTCTCTCTGTTTTGATGTCAAATATCAATGATAAATTTGCTTCTCTGTTGTGATGTCAAATATCAATGCCAAACTCGCATCTCTGTTGTGATGTCAAATATCAATGCCAAACTCGCTTCTCTGTTGTGTTGTCAAATATCAATGCCAGATTCGCTTCTCTGTTGTGATGTCAAATGTCAATAACAAACTCGCTTCTCTGTTGTGATGTCAAATGTCAATGCCAGATCCATCTCACTATTGTGATGTCAAATGTCAATGCCAGACTCGCTTCTCTGTTTTGATGTCAAATATCAACGATACATTTGCTTCTCTGTTGTGTTGTCAAATATCAATGCCAAACTCGCTTCTCTGTTGTGATGTCAAATATCAATGCCAAATTTGCTTCTCTATTGTGATGTCAGATGTCAATGCCAGATTCGTCTCTCTGTTGTGATGTCAAATATCAATGCCAAATTCGCTTCTCTGTTGTGATGTCAAATGTCAATGCTAGATTCGTCTCTCTGTTGTGATGTCAAATATCAATGTCAGACTCGCTTCTCTGTTATGATGTCAAATGTCAATGCCAGACTCGCTTCTCTGTTGTGATGTCAAATATCAATTCCAGACTCGCTTCTCTGTTGTGATGTCAAATGTCAATGCCAGATTTGCTTATCTGTTGTGATGTCAATAATCAATGCCAGACTCGCTTCTCTTTGTTGTGATGTCAAATGTCAATGCCAGACTCGCTTCTCTGTTGTGATGTCAAATGTCAATGCCAGATCTATCTCTCTGTTGTGATGTCAAATATCAATGCCAGACTCGCTTCTCTGCTGTGATGTCAAATATCAATGCCAGACTCACTTCTGTCTGTTGTGATGTAAAAAGTCAATGCCAGACTCGCTTCTCTGTTTTGATGTCAAATATCAATGATAAATTTGCTTCTCTGTTGTGATGTCAAATATCAATGCCAAACTCGCTTCTCTGTTGTGATGTCAAATATCAATGTCAAATTTGCTTCTCTATTGTGATGTCAAATGTCAATGCCAGATTCGTCTCTCTGTTGTGATGTCAAATATCAATGCCAAATTCGCTTCTCTGTTGTGATGTCAAATGTCAATGCCAGATTCGTCTCTCTGTTGTGATGTCAAATATCAATGCCAGACTCGCTTCTCTGTTGTGATGTCAAATGTCAATGCCAGACTCACTTCTCTCTGTTGTGATGTCAAATATCAATGCCAGACTCGCTTCTTCTTTGTAATGTCAAATATCAATGCCAGACTCGCTTCTCTGTTGTGATGTCAAATATCAATGCCAGACTCGCTTCTCTGTTGTGATGTCAAATGTCAATGCCAGATCCATCTCTCTGTTGTGATGTCAAATGTCAATGCCAGACTCGCTTCTCTGTTGTGATGTCAAATGTCAATGCCAAACTCGCTTCTCTCTGTTGTGATGTCAAATATCAATGCCAGACTCGCTTCTCTGTTGTGTTGTCAAATATCAATGCCAGATTCGCTTCTCTGTTGTGATGTCAAATGTCAATAACAAACTCGCTTCTCTGTTGTGATGTCAAATGTCAATGCCAGATCCGTCTTTCTGTTGTGATGTCAAATATCAATGCCAGACTCGCTCTCTTTGTTGTGATGTCAAATATCAATGCCAAATTCGCTTCTCTGTTGTGATGTCAAATATCAATTCCAGACTCGCTTCTCTGTTGTGATGTCAAATGTCAATGCCAGACATGCTTATCTGTTGTGATGTCAAATATCAATGCCAGACTCGCTTCTCTTTCTTGTGATGTCAAATGTCAATGCCAGACTCGCTTCTCTGTTGTGATGTCAAATGTCAATGCCAGATCCATCTCTCTGTTGTGATGTCAAATATCAATGCCAGACTTGCTTATCTGTTGTGATGTCAAATGTCAATGCCAGACTTGCTTATCTGTTGTGATGTCAAATATCAATGCCAGACTTGCTTCTCTTTGTTGTGATGTCAAATATCAGTGCCAGATTCATCTCTTTGCTGTGATGTCAAATATCAATGCCAAACTCGCCTCTCTGCTGTGATGTCAAATATCAATGCCAGACTCGCTTCTCTGTTGTGCTTTCAAATATCAATGCCAAACTCGCTTCTCTGTTGTGATGTCAAATGTCAATGCCAGACTCGCTTCTCTGTTTGATGTCAAATGTCAATGCCAGACTCGCTTCTCTGTTGTGATGTCAAATATAAATTCCAGACTCGCTTCTCTGTTGTGATGTCAAATGTCAATGCCAGATTCGTCTCTCTTTTGTGATGTCAAATATCAATGCCAGACTCGCTTCTCTGTTGTGATGTCAAATGTCAATGTCAATTTCGTCTTTCTGTTGTGATGTCAAATATCAATGCCAAATTCGGTTCTCTGTTGTGATGTCAAATGTCAATGCCAAATTCGTCTCTCTGTTGTGATGTCAAATATCAATGCCAGACTCGCTTCTCTGTTGTGATGTCAAATGTCAATGCCAGACTCACATCTCTCTTTTGTGATTTCAATTATCAATGCCAGACTCGCTTCTCTGCTGTGAAGTCAAAATCAATGCCAAACTCGCTTCTCTGTTTTGATGTCAAATATCAATGCCAAACTCGCTTCTCTGTTGTGATGTCAAATATCAATGCCAGACTCGCTTCTCCGTTGTGATTTCAAATGTCAATGCCAAACTCGCTTCTCTGTTGTGATGTCAAATATCAATGCCAAACTCGCTTCTCTTTTGTGATGTCAAATGTCAATGCCAGACTCGCTTCTCTGTTGTGATGTCAAATGTCAATGCCAGATCCATCTCTCTGTTGTGATGTCAAATATCAATGCCAGACTCGCTTCTCTGTTGTGATATCAAATGTCAATGCCAGACTCGCTTCTCTTTTGTGATGTCAAATATCAATTCCAGATTCGCTTCTCTGTTGTGATGTCAAATGTCAATGCCAGACTCGCTTCTCTGTTGTGATGTCAAATATCAATACCAGACTCGCTTCTCTGTTGTGATGTCAAATGTCAATGCCAGACTCGCTTCTCTGTTTTGATGTCAATAATCAATGATAAATTTGCTTCTCTTTTGTGATGTCAAATATCAATGCCAAATTTGCTTCTCTGTTGTGATTTCAAATGTGAATGCCAGATTCGTCTCTCTTTTGTGATGTCAAATATCAATGCCAGACTCGCTTCTCTCTATTGTGATGTCAAATATCAATTCCACACTCGCTTCTCTGTTGTGATGTCAAATGTCAATGCCAGACTCGCTTCTCTGTTTTGATGTCAATAATCAATGATAAATTTGCTTCTCTGTTGTCATGTCAAATATCAATGCCAAATTCGCTTCTCTGTTGTGATGTCAAATGTCAATGCTAGATTCGTCTCTCTCTTGTGATGTCAAATATCAATGCCAGACTCACTTCTCTCTGTTGTGATGTCAAATGTCAATGCTAGATTCGTCTCTCTGTTGTGATGTCAAATATCAATGTCAGACTCGCTTCTCTGTTGTGATGTCAAATGTCAATGCCAGACTCGCTTCTCTGTTGTGATGTCAAATATCAATTCCAGACTCGCTTCTCTGTTGTGATGTCAAATGTCAATGCCAGATTTGCTTATCTGTTGTGATGTCAAATATCAATGCCAGACTCGCTTCTCTTTGTTGTGATGTCAAATGTCAATGCCAGACTCGCTTCTCTGTTGTGATGTCAAATGTCAATGCCAGATCTATCTCTCTGTTGTGATGTCAAATATCAATGCCAGACTCGCTTCTCTGCTGTGATGTCAAATATCAATGCCAGACTCACTTCTGTCTGTTGTGATGTAAAAAGTCAATGCCAGACTCGCTTCTCTGTTTTGATGTCAAATATCAATGATAAATTTGCTTCTCTGTTGTGATGTCAAATATCAATGCCAAACTCGCTTCTCTGTTGTGATGTCAAATATCAATGTCAAATTTGCTTCTCTATTGTGATGTCAAATGTCAATGCCAGATTCGTCTCTCTGTTGTGATGTCAAATATCAATGCCAAATTCGCTTCTCTGTTGTGATGTCAAATGTCAATGCCAGATTCGTCTCTCTGTTGTGATGTCAAATATCAATGCCAGACTCGCTTCTCTGTTGTGATGTCAAATGTCAATGCCAGACTCACTTCTCTCTGTTGTGATGTCAAATATCAATGCCAGACTCGCTTCTTCTTTGTAATGTCAAATATCAATGCCAGACTCGCTTCTCTGTTGTGATGTCAAATATCAATGCCAGACTCGCTTCTCTGTTGTGATGTCAAATGTCAATGCCAGATCCATCTCTCTGTTGTGATGTCAAATGTCAATGCCAGACTCGCTTCTCTGTTGTGATGTCAAATGTCAATGCCAAACTCGCTTCTCTCTGTTGTGATGTCAAATATCAATGCCAGACTCGCTTCTCTGTTGTGATGTCAAATATCAATGCCAGAGTCGCTTCTCTGTTGTGATTTCAAATTTCAATGCCAAACTCGCTTCTCTGTTGTGTTGTCAAATATCAATGCCAGATTCGCTTCTCTGTTGTGATGTCAAATGTCAATAACAAACTCGCTTCTCTGTTGTGATGTCAAATGTCAATGCCAGATCCGTCTTTCTGTTGTGATGTCAAATATCAATGCCAGACTCGCTCTCTTTGTTGTGATGTCAAATATCAATGCCAAATTCGCTTCTCTGTTGTGATGTCAAATATCAATTCCAGACTCGCTTCTCTGTTGTGATGTCAAATGTCAATGCCAGACATGCTTATCTGTTGTGATGTCAAATATCAATGCCAGACTCGCTTCTCTTTCTTGTGATGTCAAATGTCAATGCCAGACTCGCTTCTCTGTTGTGATGTCAAATGTCAATGCCAGATCCATCTCTCTGTTGTGATGTCAAATATCAATGCCAGACTTGCTTATCTGTTGTGATGTCAAATGTCAATGCCAGACTTGCTTATCTGTTGTGATGTCAAATATCAATGCCAGACTTGCTTCTCTTTGTTGTGATGTCAAATATCAATGCCAGATTCATCTCTTTGCTGTGATGTCAAATATCAATGCCAAACTCGCCTCTCTGCTGTGATGTCAAATATCAATGCCAGACTCGCTTCTCTGTTGTGCTTTCAAATATCAATGCCAAACTCGCTTCTCTGTTGTGATGTCAAATGTCAATGCCAGATTCGTCTCTCTTTTGTGATGTCAAATATCAATGCCAGACTCGCTTCTCTGTTGTGATGTCAAATATCAATGCCAGACTCACTTCTCTCTGTTGTGATGTCAATTATCAATGCCAGACTCACTTCTCCTTTGTGATGTCAAATATCAATGCCAGAGTCGCTTCTCTGTTGTGATGTCAAATGTCAATGCCAGACTCGCTTCTCCTTTGTGATGTCAAATATCAATGCCAGAGTCGCTTCTCTGTTGTGATGTCAAATGTCAATGCCAGACTCGCTTCTCTGTTGTGATGTCAAATATCATTGCCAGAGTCGCTTCTCGGCTGTGATGTCAAATGTCAATGCCAGACTCGCTTCTCTGTTGTGATGTGAAATTTCAATGCCAAACTCGCTTCTCTCTGTTGTGATGTCAAATATCAATGCCACACTCGCTTCTCTGCTGTGATGTCAAATATCAATGCCAGATTCGCCTCTCTGCTGTGATGTCAAATGTCAATGCCAGACTCGCTTCTCTGCTGTGATGTCAAATGTCAATGCCAGACTCGCTTCTCTGTTGTGATGTCAAATATCAATGCGAAACTTGCTTCTCTGCTGTGATGTCAAATATCAATGCCAGACTCGCTTCTCTGTTGTGATGTCAAATATCAATGCCAGACTCGCTTCTCTGTTGTGATGTCAAATATCAATGCCAGACTCGCTTCTCTGCTGTGATGTCAAATATCAATGCCAGACTCGCTTCTCTGTTGTGATTTCAAATGTCAATGCCAGACTCGCTTCTCTGTTGTGATGTCAAATTTCAATGCCAAACTCGCTTCTCTGCTGTGATGTCAAATATCAATGCCAGACTCGCTTTTCTGCTGTGATTCAAACTTTTTCAGAAACTTTTCTTTGTCCTGCTCTGCCACCTGACCTACAGCCACCCATTGTAGTGGGTTAGAAGAATTGTAAAGTGCATACATAAGAAGCCATACTGGGAAATTGTCTTCTCTGCTTTTTCCAAAGAAGATAGTCCCAAAGCCTCCTTCACCCAGCTTATCCTGCTACTCGAATTTTTCTTCAAAGTCCTCTACAGAGAGACAAAACAAAATGGAATTTAACAGGTAAAGGAGACTTTACTCACCTAGATATTTACCCACACCCACAGCACGTGGTGTGGTAAAGGTCGGCCAAGATTTTGACCACATGTCAGAAACTGGATCAAAATTGGACTAAACTCACTTGAACTCTGACTTTGTCTGCACTTAGAACTATCACAAGACATTAATACAAAACATCGGGCATTGATGACATCACAGGAATCTAACATTCTAATCTATGCAAACTGTCTCCAAGGCTACATAATATCAAATTAAATCATAGCAAAGGAGTAAAAAGCAGGATCAGTCTTAGGGTGTATGTTACATGTTTGCCAGTTTGGATGAGTGAGTGCAATACTTCATCGGCCTGTGTTGTAGCAACCTGTTGAACCTGCTGAGAAACTTTTCTTTGTCCACTCTGCCCCAAACTTCACATGCTCCATAAAAGTCGAGGCCTAGAGACCTCTGCATAGTTATTAGCATTAGGTTATCAGTATCATCTGATATATATGACATTTACAGTACAGTACTCACACATGACATAGGAGGAATAAATATGAACTTTTTGACATAAATTTGATCATATGAAATTGGATATTTTAAAAATATGAAACTTTTTCCTTCCGTCATACTTCAGAAATATAATATATTAAGTTTTGAACATTTTAAAACATTTAAGTTTGCTCGTTGTATTTATAAGATCCTACATGGACGTGCTCCACAATCATTGGTCAGTCATGTTAAAATCCATTATCAGTGGAAAACAAACCTGATCCTCTACTAGAGGCGATTGTGTAATACCTTTTAGACATAACACTCAGCAAACAGTTATTATTAGTTAAAGTCAGTGAGATTTGGAGTCATACATGACACATGACGGAATAAGACACGCAGACTTAGCATGACGAACCGACGAGGAACACGTACACTGTGAATACATACAGAGGGAAAAGAGGACTAGAGATGAGACATGGACATAACTAAGCACAAACAGAACATGATGGCTGGAGGGGAAAACACACGTGACAGAAGGAATGGGTCACAAGGGCAAAACATGTAAACGAGAGGAGGAGACGGGAGAAAAAAACATTACTGAAATACATGAAGGGCCAGGGCTGGGGCAGCCAACCAGTCACAGACAAACAGCCACATTTTTTACTGTGTCCCCGCAAAGAGCCACATCATGCACCTGGGCACACATGAACATCACCCATCCCTTCCTCTGTCCTCAGTTTGGGGTATCAAACTCAGGACCCTAACCCCATCAGGCCGGGGTCTTTGTGTGGAGTCTGCATGTTCTCTCCAGCTTCCTCCGACAGTCTAAAGACATGCAGTCAGTGGGGGTCTTCTCGCCCCGTTCACATTCACACAGAGATGCATTGAAGATCACCTTGTGGTTAGTGCCTTCTATTCGATGTACAGACTGAATAATAACACCTTCTAATTAGTTCTGTCTCCTATTGGTGCTCTTCTACGAGTAATCAGTGCTTGATGGCTTACTAAGCTTAACGTTTTTCACAACATTGATAACAAACACACACAAAACAACAGCAACATATATTATCTAAAAAAAACTTGATTGGACCACAGTTTTGATGTTCATCCTACATGTTTATTGAGATTGTCTAATGTCTGCGACGGTATCTTCTCCCACGTCTGCGGACACCCGAGGCCTTGTGGGCTCTCCTGCGTCTGCGAATGGGGCGAGAAGCACGTTTGCGTCTATACCTGTGTCGTGGCATTGTCCAAAAACGGCGGTACCTGCTCCACGTCACGGGTTCTATTTATGGACTCACCTGGCAACTTTAGTGATGTCACTACTGATGTTGTCACTGTTGGTGTGACCTCATGACTCATTCATCCCATCTGAACTGTGGTGTAATTATGAGGTCACAGGGGGACGTGAATTTATTCACAAAGTTGAAAGAGAGTTTGGGTCATAACTCAAAGACACAATGATGCAGTCAAATCATTGGAATTAAATATCTGTAAATTACACGATTTAGAGGGTTCTGACATCACATCCAGTCTCTCTGTTGTGATGTCAAATATCAATGCCAAACTCGCTTCTCTGCTGTGCCCTAGCCGATAATGTTTAATTGTGACTCGAGATACAATTAAGCTTTATTTATTTATTTATTTATTTTAAAGAAAAGGTTGAATTTGTTTTCCACAAAAAAATCACAGATCACACTTCTTTAATTAAAGTGCTTTGGTAAATTAAGTCACCAACATCACAACAACATAAGCACTTATTTGAATTCTGAATACAGTAAGTGCTCATTGTTGTTGTGTTGTTGATGTCTTCTACAGCCAACAATCACTGTAAAATTACCTTTGCATTATGAATTGTAGCTGACTTTGTCCAACAGAAATCTTTGTTGCAAATCTTTCCTCTTTGCCAAGGTTGCAGAACTTGATATAAAGATGCAGGTTAACTTAAGCTGACTTTAGATTTTCAGGACATAACACACAAAGATCACCTCGAACGGAGACACTGATGGTTCATGTTTTCCTAAGTGCTTCCTTTCAAAGTAATCTTGATTGTATTACATCAGGATCACACAGCCAGGTTATTTCAGGACTTGTTCACCATCATTAAAAACAACTGTCACAAACTGGAATTCAAACTACAGTAAGTGCAAGTTTTGAATTGGACTCTTGGATTTTGATTCATATTGTATTTTGACATTCCGAAATCTTTATGTCCTGTTAAAATAAAATTCCTTATTACAACTTAAGCGTAAAACTTTCCTTTTTGCTAAAGCATATAGTTAGGGCTGGATCAGGTGACCCTGAGTCCTCCCGTAGTTATGCTGCAATAGGTGTAGACTGTTGGGGGATTCCCATGATGCACTATTTCCTTCTAGTCACCTATCTCACTCAACATGTGTTAATAGATCTCTCTGCATTTAATCACACTCGTTATTAATCTCTGGCTCTCTTCCACAGCAGGGAGTTTTTCCTTCCCACTATCACCAAAGTTCTTTCTCATAGGGGGTCATATGATTGTTGGGTTTTTCTCTGAATTTTTTATTGTAAGGTCTACATACAATATAAATGGACTGGTTCTTATATAGCGCTTTTCTACTCTTTCTGAGCACTCAAAGCGCTGTACACAACTTAATTAAAGCGCCTTGAGACGTCTGTTGTTGTGCTTTGGTGGTGTATAAATACAGTTGAATTCAACTGAGTTGTCAAGATTTCATGGAATGAAAATGGAATGATTCTTTTTTTCCCCAAGTGCTTCCTTTGAGATGATCTTGGATTGGGTTCACATCAGGATGAAACAATGACATAATTTAAGGAATTATTCACCGTCATAACAAAAGAGACTATTACCAACTGGAATTTTAGGTTCTGTAAGTGTTAGCAATTATACTCCTGATCTCAGCAACAAAGTATTACATTCAAGACATCAGCTTTTTCACTGATACCCTTGTTATATATGTATTCAATAAGCATAAGATTGGTCATGAACATTACAGAGACTTAAGCACTTACTTGGATTCTGAGTACATTACGTGCTAATTATTGTTGTACTCATTAGGTCTAATATAATAATCATGGATTAGAGCTATACATAAGAAATTCATAAATATTTGAAGCTACATGTCCTGTGCTTCATATCAATGGTTGTTCTTTTCCTAAGTGCATCCAATCAAAGTGAACTTGCATATGAGTTTACAGCAATTAGACACTTTGAAGCAAACTTCAACTAGAGCACCAAATAGAAGAAAATTCTATGTGGCTTTACTGTATATGTTTTGTATTTATATTTATATTTGAAGCAAACTTTAGTTAACATGGTTCACTTACAGAACATCTCAAGTAGAGACCCCTCAAATGGAAACACTTGTGGTTTTCCTTTTGCCTTAGTGCTCCTATTTGGGGAAGTCTTTATTTTGAATAGAGATGAGATGAGATAGCCTTTATTTGTCAGTTGCAGGTCTTTTGCCCACAACCGAGATGACAGACCTTGCCGATCGTACATACAATACACAAACATCACATTGGGGAGACAGGTCTGGCTAGGTAGCGAGGAAAAAAACATCGAAATGTGTAACACAAAAGGATAATACAGGAATGCACAGATATCAACACACCATAGCACAATAAACACAGACAAGCAACATTGGAAAGAGTTCCAGTGTGTACATCTGATCTGGGACCGCTGCAATCTTTCGACTGCGCCTCCAACTGACCTGATGTCCACATCAGAGGGGAGGTAAGCGTTGGAGGTGGCGTTGGATCCGGGGTAGGGAGGGTGATGCGTCGGTGAGTGCTTATCAGTATCAGTATATGTATGTGTGTGCGTTTCCATAGTTCAGCTGAGACAGTGTCCTCCGCCCTGCCAGGCTAAGTAAACAGTCTTCCAGCCAACCCTGGTGGCCTTGCATGGAATGGGAAGGAACAGACTAAACACAGTCGTTATCAGGGTCTTTTGTTCAGCTCCGGCCTTGTAGCTGGCGCCGAGAGGGTATCCGCATGAAGTGATGTTATTTTTTTACTTTAATGCGAACAGCTCATATGAATTTCAGAGCAGTTCTACAGTCCAACACTGGTCTCTCAATCTCCCGTTGGAGAGCCACGAGCTTCGCCATACTTGCGTTCTGTGATGTTGTCATTTCTTGTGCTCAAGGAGCCGATTTCTGAGAACTCACGGCAGTGTGCCTCCCCGAGATGTCATCCAATTTTGCGCCCAGAGATGTTATTCCGGGCTAGCCCTTCCGAGATGTATCCAGTCTGCAGTCAGAGATCTTATTCTGAGTATTCACAGCAGCCGTAGCCTCTCCAAGATCTTATCCGTGCTGACTCAATGAGCCCATTTTGAGAAACTCACGCCTCTCCCATCGTTCCAATCCCAGCGGGCAGCCTTGTGGGGGTTTGAACAGCCGGTTCCGCTTTCTTAATTCTTCGATAAGTCAGGGCCAAGCCAGCTCCGATCAGCCAGAACCCTGTTACCATGGTTCCGAATAGGTAGATATCTTCAGCACTCAGGCTCACCCAAGCCCAAACTTCTCGTCGAGAAAGGGGTGTCAATTGCATTTAGGGACCAGTTGATCCAATCCATAATTCCTCTTTTAGGTTTTAGAGAACAGACTGTGAGAGAATGTTCCAGGGAAAATACAAAAAAACCCCACGAGACTAGGCAAGGACATAAGCAGGGAATAGTTCAGGGAATCATTAATTTATGTGTTAATAAGATGCCTCTGATTAAAACCGCATGAAACCTTCAACAGCGACTGGAGACAAAAGATGACAACAAAATACAATGGGGTGCTACGACAGTCGTTAGCCATCCATTAGTTTCATGATTGAATCTCGTCAATTTAAATGTGGGTGGGACTGCAAGAGGAGTTTTGAGTTCATATAAATGGAGACTCATGTCTAGGTAACCCTCATGGATTTGGAAACACAGACAACACAGGATATTCCAAAAGGTCTCCGTGAATCGCAACTCCTCCGTGAATCGCAACCTTATCGTGGTGGAGGGGTTTGTGTGTCCCAGGGATCCCAGGGGCTATGTTGTCTGGGGGCTTTTGCCCCCTGGTAGGGTCTCCCATGGCAAATTGGTCCTGGATGAGGGACCAGACAAAGAGCGATTCAGAAGAAGGAAGGTGCTCCACCTGGAGACTCTGTTGTCCTGCTGGGAGACTTCAATGCTCACGTGGGTAATGACAGCGAGACCTGGAGGGGCGTGATTGGGAGGAACGGCCTCCCTGATCTGAACCCGAGCGGTGCTTTGTTATTGGACTTCTGTGCTAATCACAGTTTGGCCATAACGAACACCTTGTTCAAACATATGAGTGTCCATAAGTGCACGTGGCACCAGGACGCTCTAGGCCGTAGGTCGATGATCGATTTTGTAATCGTATCACCAGACCTGCGACCATATGTTCTGGACACTCGGGTAAAGAGAGGGGCTGAGCTGTCAACTGATCACCACCTGGTGGTGAGTCCGAATGGACCATGTTCAGCGCCTCCATTGCCGAAGCTGCTGCATTGAGCTGCGGCCGCAAGGTGGTTGGTGCCTGCCGTGGTGGTAATCCCCGAACCAAATGGTGGACACCAGAGGTGAAGGGAGCCACCAGGCTGAAAAAGGAGTCCTATCGGGCTTGGTTAGCCTGTGGGACTCTGGAGGCAGCCGACAGGTATCGACAGGCCAAGCGGAATGCGGCTCGGGCAGTGGCTGAAGCAAAAACTCGGGTGTGGGAGGAGTTCAGAGAGGCCATGGAAAAAGACTTTCGGACTGCCTCGAAGAGGTTCTGGCAAACCGTCAGGCGTCTCAGGAGGGGAAAGCTGTGCTCTACCTGCACTGTGTATAGTGCTGGCGGAGTGCTGCTGACGTCGACTGAGAAAATTGTCAGGCGGTGGAAGGAATACTTTGAGGACCTCCTTAATCCCACTGACGCGTCTTCCGAGGAGGAAGCAGAGTCTGGGGATGAGGGGAATGACCCGCCAATTTCTGGGGGAGAGGTCACTGAGGCAGTTAAACAACTCCTTGGTGGCAGAGCCCCTGGTGTTGATGAGGTCCGCCCCGAGTTCCTGAAGGCTCTGGACGTTGTAGGGCTGTCCTGGTTGACACGCCTCTGCAATGTTGCGTGGAGATCAGGGGCAGTACCCGTGGATTGGCAGACCGGGGTGGTGGTCCCCATCTTTAAGAAGGGGGACCGGAGGGTGTGTTCCAACTACAGGGGGATCACACTCCTCAGCCTCCCCGGGAAAGTCTATGCCAGGGTGCTGGAAAGGAGAGTTCGTCCGCTAGTCGAACCTCGGATGCAGGAGGAACAATGCGGTTTTCGTCCTGGTCGCGGAACACTGGACCAGCTCGTCATCCTCTCGAGGATACTTGAGGGTGCATGGGAGTTTGCCCAACCAGTCTACATGTGTTTTGTGGACTTGGAGAAGGCATTCGACCGTGTCCCTCGGGGTGTTAATAATCGAAATTTTAATCATATACGTAATAATTTAAATATTAATGTTGCAAAAACTTATTTTTACTCAATGATCATCTCTCATATGGACTATTGTTTGACGTCCTGGTCACTTGCTTGTCCAACAATACTTAAAACTATTGAAAACATTTATAAAAGAAGTTTAAAACTACTCGACAAAAAACCGACTTCCCACCACCATTGTCATGTATTAAAAAAACATAAATTACTGAACTTCAATAACTTAGTGAAACTTAAAAGGGTGTGTTTAATATATAAAGTCTTACACTCCCTTGCTCCACCACCACTAAAGCAGTTTATCAGGCATAAAGAAAGCTCAGACAGGACCACTCGAGCTACAATCCGAGGAGACTTGTTTATACCCCACAGACGGACAGCATTTGGGCAGAACGTCCTCTCTGTTAAGGGTGGCCATCTGTGGAACAGTCTTCCTCAACCTATTAGAGAATGCTCGACATTCAATTTGTTTAAAGCAAAGGTTAAAAACTGGCTATGGATAAATCAAGTGTGTGATCATGTATGAGTTGTATATTTTTAATGTTTTATTTCGGTACAGAATGGTGTGTATGTGTAGTTTGGTGATGGAGTTTTTATTATGAATGAATGATGATTTTTTATGAATTATTGTCTATTTCTTTATGTTTAAGGACAACAGGTGGAAATTAGCCTTTGGCTATAATCTGGCATGTTTACATTCATGTAATTTTTCTTTTTACATTTATGTTCATTAACATGCACTGTCCTAAATAAATAAATAAGTAAGTAAATAAGTGTCCTGTGGGAGGTGTTGCGGGAGTATGGGGTGTCTGGCCCATTGCTACGGGCCATTCGATCCCTATACAACCGTTGCAAGAGCTTGGTTCGCATTGCCGGCAATAAGTCGGACTCGTTCCCGGTGGGTGATGGGCTCCGGCAGGGCTGCCCTTTGTCACCGGTTCTGTTCATAATTTTTATGGACAGGATTTCTAGGCACAGCCAAGTGGCGGAGGGCTTTCGCTTTGGTGGCCTCAGAATCTCATCTCTGATCTTTGCGGATGATGTGGTTCTGTTGGCTTCATCGGGTGAGGGCCTCCAGCTCGCACTGGAGCAGTTCGCAGCCGAGTGTGAAGCAGCGGGAATGATCTACATCCCTACCCTCACCTATGGCCACGAGCTGTGGGTAGTGACCGAAAGGACGAGATCGCGGATACAAGCGGCGGAAATGAGCTTCCTCCAAAGGGTGGCTGGCCTCTCCCTTAGAGATAGGGTGAGAAGTTCGGCCATCCGGGCTCCACATCGAAAGGAGCCAGCTGAGGTGGTTTGGGCATCTGACAAGGATGCCCCCTGGGCGCCTCCTGGGTGAGGTGTTCCAGGCATGTCCCACCGGGAGGAGGCCCCGGGGCAGACCCAGGACACGCTGTAGAGATTATATCTCTCGGCTGGCCTGGGAACGGCTTGGTGTTACCCCGGATGAGCTGGAGGAGGTGGCTGGGGAGAGGGAGGTCTGGGCCTCTTTGCTTAGGCTGCTGCCCCCGCGACCCGGCCCCGGATAAAGCGGATGAAGATGGATGGATGGATCTTCCGGACTCACTGTTAAGGAAGAGCGTTCATTACAAGTCTGTATTATTGGTTCAACTCATGCAAGAACTTGTCTCTTGAATTCAATAAGTGCATCTGCTTGGACCAGTAGCAAGATCTGCATGGAGGAATGGGCCAAAATACCAGCTACTGTGTGTGCAAACCTGGTAAAGACCTATAGTAAACGTTTGACCTCTGTTATTGCCAACAAAGGTTATGTTACAAAGTATTGAGTTGTATTTTTGTTATTGACCAAATACTCATTTTCCACCCTGATTTACGAATAAATTCTTTAAAAATCCTACCATGTGAATTCATGGATTTTTTTTTCACATTCTGTCTCTCACAGTTGAAGTGTACCTCTGGTGCAAATTACTGACCTCTGTCATCATTTTAAGTGGGGGAACTTGCACAATCGGTGGCTGACTAAATACTTTTTTGCCCCACTGTATTCCTAAGTGCACCAACTCAAAGTGACCTTGCATACGAGTTTACAGCAATTAGACACTTTGAAGCAAACTTTAGATTATATGTTTCACTTAAAGAACATCTCAAATAGACACGCTCATCGACTGCTACAAATTCTACCTGACCTTCCATGTTAGGTCTATCAAATTGAGTTCTATGTTTCATATCAAGATCACTTTGAATGGAGACACTGATGGTTTTATTCCTAAGTGCACCCACTCAAAGTGACCTTGCATATGAGTTTACAGCAATTAGACACTTTGAAGCAAACTTTATGTGACCCGTGGTAGGTCCCTATTTAAAATAGGACAGAGCCGTAGGCGCACAGTCAGTTAAAAAGAATTTAATTTTTTAATACAAAATAAAAGCAACAGTGTAACAGCGGCACCTAAAAACAATTAAAAACTTTACCTTATTAAAATCGATAAAACTGTATGATTGCCCGTGAGACAGGACGAGCGCTGCGGGGAACCGTTTAAGAACAAACCGACATAGCACACAGGTTAAAAAGAGACGGCAACTCACACATGACCCCAAATGGGCAAAACAATATAAAAAAAAGGCAAATCTTCAGTGCTGTCTTCACTCAGGCCCACCGCTGTGCATGCAAAAGCGGTGAGACAAAAAAAGGATTTGTTTTCCCTGCAGCGCCTTCACCGTCTGCGACAATATATACATATAAAAAGGGGTTAAAATACTTAAAAAATCAATCTCTATGGTGCCTACTGATACAGAAAAATAAAACGAGAAACAAATAAAATCGACAGCCGCAGCAGTCACAGTCTGTCAAATTACACCAGTATAAAACAAATTAAAACACACTGATGTGTCGGGTCCTTTGCCCGCAGCCAGAAATCCACTTGGCAAAGCAGCAGCTCGGTACTCTGTCCACAAGTTCGCGTCACACCCTAATAAATGTGGGTCAGTGGCGGTGAAGTCCACTACACTGTTCTCACGGGAACGCAATGTTTCCCACCGTTCTGACAGAGTTTAGGGGGACCCGCATCAAGCTTTCATGGAAAGAAATTAAAAACACCAACTTGCAACTTGGACCAAGCACTGACAGCTTCAGGTTTGCTGAGGTATACCTAATTGCCCACACCTGAGCTTATAAAAGGAGCAAAGACCAGCTCCGCCCACCAGGGGCGGTTCCCAGACTAAGGTCACACCTGTCACAATCTCCCCCCTGGTTTTTGCATTGGCGACCCGACAATGAAACGTTAAAGCCACGGTCTGTAAAAAGCTATAACTGAATGTACACTAGGTGGCCTGGCTTCAGCTGATTGGGGCAGATTGTGTGGATTGGAATGGTGGCCAGCTGTTGAGCGTGTCGTTCTTCTAACTGTACCACTTTCAGCTAATGGAGTGGAGACACTACACTGTGGAGTCAGGGTACCAAGCTCAGTCCCTCTGGACTGCGGCCTCATTACTATAGCCAGGTCCTCTGGGGGTTGTTGGGGACCAGGTGCAGAATCAGTTTGTACACTTTGGGGGTCACCTCTTGGGGACTCCCTTCGTTGCCACACATAAAAGTCTCCCTCATCCTCAGACAGGGGTAACCGGTCAGGTGAACTTCTAGGGTTAGGAGTTTGCTGGAGCTCTGCCCTTATTTTCTCACAGATATCAGCAGTGATCGGCTTAATCAATTATCTATGAACCTGTCTTTTCTGTTCTGGATCATGGAGTGGGGCCACTGTATACACAGGACCAGCTCCAGCAGGGGCACCGACAATACAATACGGTGTAGCGCCCCAAAAATCTTAGATTTTATTCCGGCCACGAATGCTATGATCTCTCAAATACACTAACTGATGCAATGGCAAGGGGTCAGAAGCTGGGGCAGGTTGGCGATCTGCACGCAGGGTCGCTGCTGCTTTGGTGCGGTTACTCACACCTTTATAAGCTACATCTAGACGTTTCTGATGCTCTTGGACCCAAGTGTGCACTGGCCCTTGGGTGGGTTCCTCCACTCTGCCTAACAGGAAGTCAATTGGGAGCTGGGGCTCTTGGCCAAACATAAGGAAATAGGGTGACTCACCCGTAGTTTGATGGATTGTAGTATTGTAAGCAAAGGTGAGCTGCTGTAAATACATGGGCCAATGACGCTTTTGCTCAGGGGGCAGGGTTCTCAACAGATCATGCAGAGTCCGATTAAAACGCTCACACTGGCCATTACCTTGTGGGTGGTAAGGAGTGGTGCGAGTCTTTTCCACCCATATAACTGGCACAGCTGCTGAACTACTGCTCCTTCAAAACTCCTCCCCTGATCAGAGTGGATCCTAGAGGGAACACCAAAGCGATAAAACCACTCATAAACCAAAACACTGGCCACAGTAGTTGCCTTTTGATCCTTAGTAGGAATGGCCTGAGTGAACTTTGAAAACACATCACACATCAGTAAGAATCAATACATTTTCACGGCCATCAACGGAGGGTTCAAGGCATGAGAAATCAATTGCCAGAATCTGATTGGGCCTCGCAGCTATGAGGTGACCCATGGTTGTTTTAGGTTTCGGGTAAACTGCTTTAGCCTGTGCACAACGTTCACATTGCTGACAGTAATCCTGAACCTCTTTCAACATACCTGGCCAATAACACCTCTTGCGTATCAAGTCTGCAGTCCTGTCTATTCCCTGGTGACCATGGTCATTATGCAAGCCATGTAAAACCTCATTCTTGAGACTATGAGGGACCACTATTTGGCACACGGGTTCCCCCCCATCTGGCTGAAAAATCTGCCGATAAAGCACGCCTTCCTTCTCTACCAGTTTCCTCCACTGGCGCAACATTTCCAGTACTGCTGCTGGCAAATCTCTCCTCTCCTGGCGAGTAGGGCCAGTTCCTCGGCGCCAAAACTTCAAAAAGCCACTAATTATGGGGTCATCCCTCTGCAAAGTAGCAAGGTCTGTAAGTGAATGAGAGGGTAAAACCGAAATCATAGATTGGATTACTTGCTGGGGTGGTAAAACTGGTTGGACTAAAGAGCCTGGAAGGGAAGTACCAGGAACCAGTGTTTCCAAAGACACAGGTTGATCTGATGGCTGACACTGTCGAGACAAAGCATCTGCATTGCCATTTGTACGACCTGGACGATACTTAATTGAAAAATCAAAAGAAGAGAGCTGAGCAGCCCAGCGCTGTTCCAAAGCTCCGAGCTTTGCTGTAGTCAGATGGCTCAAGGGGTTGTTGTTGGTATAGACAACACACTTCTTACCCAGCAGATATTCTCTATATTTTTCAGTTATAGCCCATTTCAAGGCTAGGAATTCAAGTTTCATGGAGCTGTAGTTGGACATGTTACGCTCCGTGGGCTTTAGTCCTCGACTAGCATAGGCTATAGGACGCACCTTGCCATCTGCTTGCTGTTGTGAAAGCACTGCCCCCAAACCCCAGTGACTGGCATCAACCTCCAAAATAAAAGGTTGTGAAAAATTTGCATAAGCCAACACGGGGGAATTCACCAACCGAGCCTTCAACTCTTGGAAGCTGTTTTCACACTGCTCGGTCCAAACTTCCTGCAATGCACGCTTGGAGGGGCGTTTGTGCTTAGTCCCAGCCAGTTCGGCCACCAACTGGTGGAGCGGAGCAGCTAGAGATGCAAAACCTGGAACAAAGCGGCGATAGTAACTAGCAAACCCTAAGAATGACCTTATTTCAGCAACAGAGCTAGGAGTTTGCCAATTAGATACCGCAGATATTTTGTCTGGGTCCGTGGCTACCCCGTCCTTGGAGATCACATGCCCAAGGTACTTTACCTCTGTCTGCAAAAAACAACATTTTTCCAGCTTGGCCTTCAAATTTTGTACCCGCAAGGTCTCCAGTACTGTTCCTAGGCGCTGAATATGCTCATCTACTGTGGTGGAGAAGCCTATCACATTATCCAGATACAGCAACAAGGATGGGTGATTCTGGGAACCAAACATTCGCTCCATCAATCTCTGAAAGGTGCTTGGTGCGTTACAGAGGCCAAACGGCATGCGGTTGAACTCGAATAACCCAAAAGGAGTGCAGAAAGCAGTTTTCTTCTTGTCTGGCTCCGCAACAGGGACTTGATTGTAGCCACTAGCCAAGTCCAAGGTGGAGAACCAGCGTGCACCTGACAACACGTCCAAGGACTCCTCAATTCGGGGTAAGGGAAAAGCATCCTTCCTAGTCTTTGAGTTTAAAAGACGGTAATCCACACAGAGCCTGATACTGGAGTCCTTCTTTCTTACTACCACAATTGGAGAGGCAAAAGGGCTACAACTTTCTCTGATCACCTGACTATCCAACAGGTGTTGAATATGGGCCTTAACACTCTCATACTCTGAAGGTGGAATGCGTCGATACCGCTGGCGGACTGGAGTCTCATCTAAGAGTGGGATCTCATGAGTAAGTAAATTGGTACACCCTAAATCACCATCATGAGAAGAAAAAACAGATTGGTAGTCACGTAAAAGGGCTCTTACCCTGTCCTGATCCTGTACAGTGAGAGCTGACAGATCAATTGCATCAATGGCAGTTCTCAGAGGGTTGGTTTCCATACTCTGAGTTGCCATGGTAACACATTTCTCCTCTCCCAAATCTTCCAACAGACTGGTCGAGCCATCTGATTGGCTGACAATTTCAACTTGGCACAAAGTGCCAAGCTGACTGCAAGGTGGCAAAATGGCCTCAGTTAATCCCACATTGGTAACTGGGATAAATGCAGTGCCACTAACCACTTGGACCAAAGCTGGAGAAGAAAGGAGACCATGAGGCAAACCGGCATCTAGTGGTTCAAAAAGCACTGTTCCAGTGTATGCTGAATGGGCTTTTCGACAGGTGGTGGGTACAAATTTCATTGTGCCTGCAGGGATGCAAATTTTTCTTCTACCCTGAACTCTCACTGGGCCACTAACCTGTGCTTCAGGCTGTAGTTGGGCTGTATGGCAACGCTGCAAAACCTGCTGCCAAGGATCTTCCTGCACTAAAGGAAGGTCAAAAAGAGCAGAGCCATGTTCCAAAAACAGCTCCCTATAACACTCGTGGATCACATTCATGCCAAGTACTCCACATATTTCTAAGTTGGGGCTGGGCTCCAAAGGATCCCTAACAACTAACACACCACGTTTCGGTATTTGCCTCCCTAACACCTGGCAATCAAGCTCCAGGTAGCCAACATAGGGAATATCTAGCCCATTAGCTGCCCGTAACCGCAGCCAATGGCATGCCTTCAGTTTCTCTGGACCCCAGTTCTTAAAATGTTTGGCAAAAAAACTCTCCGTGATGGTAGTGACCATGGACCCAGTGTCTAATAAACAGGAGACGTCTACCCCTCCCATATTAATGGTAACCTTTGGACAGGAGCCTACCAACTTGGGTAGGGGACCAGACTTTTGAGCATTACAACTGTTGGAGCCAGTTATGCCCCCATCTGATATGTGGCTCAGCATAACAGAGGGTGCTAGTTTTCCGTCTGCATGGAAAACATTCCCTGACCAGATGAGCTCCTGCTAGGGGCTGTAGACTCAAAGGCTAATACCCTCTCATTATCACAGTCCTTAGCAAAATGGCCAGGTTTCTGACACCGTCTGCAAATAACCTGCCTTCCTCTCTGCGTGAACCTAGGCTTACTTGATGTATGGGCAACTCTCAACTCATGTGTAAGCTGATCAATCTGGGCCTGCTGCCGTTTTAACATTTCCTTAACCTCTGCTAATTCTGACCCAATAGTATCCCTTGGCACCCTTGTTTGTCCTGTATGCTGAATGCTGTAGACTGCTGGGACAGAATAAGTCCTGAACCGATTGGGTTCTACTCCTACTCTGCCTTCCCGCTCCCACCTGAGGGCTTCATCTCTTAAAGTATGGAGGTCATAATCTGGATGTTCGCGAACAATCCTTTTAAGCTTGCGACTCAAATTTCCATCCCGGACACCCTCTACAAACTGATCAGAAAGCAGTCTAGCAGCCTCAGGAATTCGCCTCTCTGGACAACTTTGAATCATTTTGTCCATGAGAGAAAACAATGCATGGGAGAATTCCCTCAGTGACTCTCCTTCTTGCTGCCTTCTTGCATAAAAAGCTTCCTTAACAGGAATAAAGGACATAGGGCAACCATACTGGCTAAGGAGAATATCACAAATGCGGTCTGGATCTTCTCTTACTTGCTGGGACCTATATTTTAGTTCCTCACGAGCATCACCAGTCAAATGATCAAAAATATAATGGGCTCTATCAACAGGGGCAAGTCTACGAGTGCGCATCACAGATTTTATTTCTTCCACCCAACTTTGGACACTAATTTCCCCAGTTCCACTAAACAGGGGGCACGACCTCTCTCTAGGAATATAAACCAACCTCTCTCGGGGAGAGCCCTCCATAGGGGTAGAGTCATGAGGTCTACAGGGGCTAGAAATGCCTGATTGGGACTCCATAATAATAAAATAAAAACCCTCAACAGTAAGTGTGTCTACTGTGTTTGTAGGCACAGATTACATTGTATCTGGATGCAGATTACACTTTGTTACCACCAGGAATTACCAGCTGCTGCTTTGCCTAAAATAAATAAAAACAAATGTAAAACAGTTTTAAGAAACACACAAAAACAAAACAGAATTTTACACAAACCAACTGCCTTAATCGCCGTGTACACCTACAGGCTCGTCCTGTCCGACAACGCCAGTTTGAGACCCGTGGTAGGTCCCTATTTAAAATAGGACAGAGCCGTAGGCGCACAGTCAGTTAAAAAGAATTTCATTTTTTAATACAAAATAAAAGCAACAGTGTAACAGCGGCACCTAAAAACAATTAAAAACTTTACCTTATTAAAATCGATAAAACTGTATGATTGCCCGTGAGACAGGACGAGCGCTGCGGGGAACCGTTTAAGAACAAATCGACATAGCACACAGGTTAAAAAGAGACGGCAACTCACACATGACCCCAAATGGGCAAAACAATATAAAAAAAAAGGCAAATCTTCAGATCCGTCTTCACTCAGGCCCACCGCTGTGCATGCAAAAGCGGTGAGACAAAAAAAGGATTTGTTTTCCCTGCAGCGCCTTCACCGTCTGCAACAATATATACATATAAAAAGGGGTTAAAATACTTAAAAAATCAATCTCTATGGTGCCTACTGATACAGAAAAATAAAACGAGAAACAAATAAAATCGACAGCCGCAGCAGTCACAGTCTGTCAAATTACACCAGTATAAAACAAATTAAAACACACTGATGTGTCGGGTCCTTTGCCCGCAGCCAGAAATCCACTTGGCAAAGCAGCAGCTCGGTACTCTGTCCACAAGTTCGCGTCACACCCTAATAAATGTGGGTCAGTGGCGGTGAAGTCCACTACACTGTTCTCACGGGAACGCAATGTTTCCCACCGTTCTGACAGAGTTTAGGGGGACCCGCATCAAGCTTTCATGGAAAGAAATTAAAAACACCAACTTGCAACTTGGACCAAGCACTGACAGCGTCAGGTTTGCTGAGGTATACCTAATTGCACACACCTGAGCTTGAAAGGAGCAAAGACCAGCTCCACCCACCAGGGGCGGTTCCCAGACTAAGGTCTCACCTGTCACATTTAGATAACACGGTTCACTTACAGAACATCTCAAGTAGAGACCCCTCAAATGGAAACACTTTTGGTTTTCCTCTTTACTTAGTGCTCCTATTTGGGGAATTCATTATTTTGAATAGTTCAGGGAATCGTTGATTTATGTGTTAATAAGATGCCTTTGATTGAAACCGCACAAATCCTTCAACAGCTACTGGAGACAAAAGAGGAAACCAAAATACAATGGGGCGCTACTACAGTTGTTAGCCAACCATTGGTTTCATGACTGAATGTCATTGACTTAAATGTGGATGGGACTGCAAGAGGAGTCTTGAGTTCATGTAAAAGGAGACTCATGTCCAGGTATCCCTCATGGATTTGGAAACACAGACAACACAGGATATTCCAAAAGAACTTCAGGACTCACTGGTAAGGAAGAGCGTTCATTACAAGTCTGTGTTGTTGGTCCGATTCATGCAAGAACAGTATGATGTCATATAGGCATAAAGTATGATGTCATATAGGCATACAGTATGATGTCATATAAGGCATTCAGTATGATGTCAAATAGGCATACAGTATTTTAGCTGAGTGGTAAATTAATAATAATATTTTCCATTTCAGTTAACCAAATGTCCATTTAAGGTTCAAAAAGGGGTCTTAAAATGTTGTTTCTTTGTTTCCATGTATGGTACCATACCATACCACCTTTATTTATGAAGCACTTTAACATAAAACCAGAGTTCACAAAGTGCTGTACATGCTAATAGCATAAGTAAAAATAAATAAATAAAATGAGATAAGATAAGATAAAATAAATAACTAAAACACTAAAATAAATTGAAACATGTTAAAACAAATTGAGTCAACCCCTCTAATCAATGCCAAAGGCTTCAGCAAATAAATATGTTTTAAGAAGACTTTTAAATTCAGAAAGAGAAGAGGCCTGCCTAACATGCAAGGGTAGATCATTCCACAACTTTGGAGCAACTACAGCAAAAGCACGATCACCTTTAAATTTATACTTAGTTTTCGGTACCTTAAGGAGCTGCTGATTGGCAGCGCACCCACTAGTGTAGTGGCTTCGTTTAAATTTGGCTTGTGTGTTTAATTTGTGGGGGAAGAAATGAACCTTTCTGTTCACTCACTGTCTCGCTTCCGCTTTGGATCTTGCACTTGTGTCCATCCCATTTACCTCGTGCTGCTGGGCCGTGACAGATGTCATATATGTCATACAGTATGATGTCATATAGGCATAGAGTATGATGCCATATAGGCATTCAGTATGATGTCATATAGGCATTCAGTATGATGTCATCCTGTGTCATCTGACGACCTGCTGCCACTGAAAGGCAGTGTCAGAGGGGACACTTGGGCATTTATCGCAGCATATGATGTGATCATGGTAAATGCTCTCCACCTCATCCAGTAATGAGGTGGAGAGCATTTAAACCTTTTGCCATTATTTTATTGATGATCTGAATGACAACATTTATGACCTCTGTGCATTCTAGAGGAAAGGTTTGCACACACAATGCCTCTTGGTGCAGGATGCAGTGAAACGTCAGCAGTAGCCAGGCCACAAAGCCCCTGTGCAGTCATACTTACCATACTTTTATTTTTATATTTCGATATCACAATAATCTTCTAATTTAGAACTACAAGTTAAAAAAGAACTAATATAAGTTGCTGATTTGGTCCCTAAAATCCAGAGAGTAATTATTCATGGTAAGGAATTCATGTGGACTCTAAGCGTGTGGGCAGGCAAGGACATTTAAACAGTGAGGCTGACGACCTACCATTTCTTCGTGTGACTGCTTCTGGTCTAAAAGGGACTCCAATACCAAAATCGATGAATTTAGGCTGTTTGAGGTACACGTTGGGGGAAAACAACAGAAAAAGACAAACATTTCTTACCACTGGTAGGTAGCTG
This sequence comes from Neolamprologus brichardi, assembly GCF_056152115.1. Taxonomy (NCBI): domain Eukaryota; kingdom Metazoa; phylum Chordata; class Actinopteri; order Cichliformes; family Cichlidae; genus Neolamprologus; species Neolamprologus brichardi. The sequence continues at coordinate 1,251,239 of NW_028270137.1, read as the reverse complement.
ACTAAAAACTGAGCAACATGCTTAATCACCACCTGCATTACAGAGAAAATGTGTTTTAGAAAAAGAGAACAGGAGGAACTAGAAGAATTGTAAAGTGCACACATAAGAAGCCATACTGGGAAATTGTCTTCTCTGCGTTTTCCAAAGAAGACAGTCCCAAAGCCTCCTTCACCCAGCTTATCCTGCTCTTCAAATTTTTCTTCAAAGTCCTCTACAGAGAGACAAAACAAATTGAATTTAACAGGTAAAGGAGACTTTACTCACCTAGATATTTACGCACACCCACAGCACGTGGTGTGGTAAAGGTCGGCCAAGATTTTGACCACATGTCAGAAACTGGATCAAAATTGGACTAAACTCACTTGAACTCTGACTTTGTCTGCACTTAGAACTATCACAAGATATTAAAACAAAACATCGGGCATTGATGACATCACAGGAATCTAACATTCTAATCTATGCAAACTGTCTCCATGGCTACATAATATCAAATTAAATCATAGCAAAGGAGTAAAAAGCAGGATCAGTCTTAGGGTGTATGTTACATGTTTGCCAGTTTGGATGAGTGAGTGCAATACTTCATCGGCCTGTGTTGTAGCAACCTGTTGAACCTGCTGAGAAACTTTTCTTTGTCCACTCTGCCCCAAACTTCACATGCTGCATAAAAGTCGAGGCCTAGAGACCTCTGCATAGTTATTAGCATTAGGTTATCAGTATCATCTGATATATATGACATTTACAGTACAGTACTCACACATGACATAGGAGGAATAAATATGAACTTTTTGACATAAATTTGATCATATGAAATTGGATATTTTAAAAATATGAAACTTTTTCCTTCCGTCATACTTCAGAAATATAATATATTAAGTTTTGAACATTTTAAAACATTTAAGTTTGCTCGTTGTATTTATAAGATCCTACATGGACGTGCTCCACAATCATTGGTCAGTCATGTTAAAATCCATTATCAGTGGAAAACAAACCTGATCCTCTACTAGAGGCGATTGTGCAATACCTTTTAGACATAACACTCAGCAAACAGTTATTATCAGTTAAAGTCAGTGAGATTTGGAGTGATACATGACACATGACGGAATAAGACACGCAGACTTAGCATGACGAACCGACGAGGAACACGTACACTGTAAATACATACAGAGGGAAAAGAGGACTAGAGATGAGACATGGACATAACTAAGCACAAACAGAACATGATGGCTGGGGGGAAAACACACGTGACAGAAGGAATGGGTCACAAGGGCAAAACATGTAAACGAGAGGAGGAGACGGGAGAAAAAGACATTACTGAAATACATGAGGGGCCAGGGCTGGGGCAGCCAACCAGTCACAGACAAACAGCCACATTTTTTACTGTGTCACCGCAAAGAGCCACATCATACACCTGGGCACACATGAACATCACCCATCCCTTCCTCTGTCCTGCGTTCAGTTTGGGGTATCAAGCTCAGGACCCTAACCCCATCAGGCCGGGGTCTTTGTGTGGAGTCTGCATGTTCTCTCCAGCTTCCTCCCACAGTCTAAAGACATGCAGTCAGTGGGGGTCTTCTCGCCCCGTTCACATTCACACAGAGATGCATTGAAGATCACCTTGTGGTTAGTGCCTTCTATTCGATGTACAGACTGAATAATAACACCTTCTAATTAGTTCTGTCTCCTATTGGTGCTCTTCTACGAGTAATCAGTGCTTGATGGCTTACTAAGCTTAACTTTTTTCACAACATTGATAACAAACACACACAAAACAACAACAACATATATTATCTAAAAAAAACTTGATTGGACCACATTTTGATGTTCATCCTACATGTTTATTGAGATTGTCTAATGTCTGCGACGGTATCTTTTCCCACGTCTGCGGACACCCGAGGCCTTGTGGGCTCTCCTGCGTCTGCGAACGGGGCGAGAAGCACGTTTGCGTCTATACCTGTGTCGTGGCATTGTCCAAAACGGCGATACCTGCTCCACGTCACGGGTTCTATTTATGGACTCACCTGGCAACTTTAGTGATGTCACTGCTGATGTTGTCACTGTTGGTGTGACCTCATGACTCATTCATCCCATCTGAACTGTGGTGTAATTATGAGGTCACAGGGGGACGTGAATTTATTCACAAAGTTGAAAGAGAGTTTGGGTCATAACTCAAAGACACAATGATGCAGTCAAATCATTGGAATTAAATATCTGTAAATTACACGATTTAGAGGGTCTGACATCACATCCAGTCTCTCTGCTGTGATGTCAAATATCAATGCCAGACTCGCTTCTCTCCTTTGTGATGTCAAATATCAATGCCAGACTCGCTTCTCTGCTGTGATGTCAAATATCAACGCCCAAACCCAACGACCGACAAATAACACAGAACACGCAGCCAGTGACGCACCAAACACACACCACGTTTAGTGACCAATAAATCAAGCGCCACAGGTGGTGTAAATGACAGCTCAGGGATGTGTAATGATGTTGATTTTTTCTGTTCTTGTTCCTTTTTACCAAGCCGGGTTTGTTGGTCCTTGTTTCCCTCTCCTGCTGAGTTCCTCCTGACGGAGTTCATAAGCCAGTCAAAGATCTGCACGTCACAATGGACTGAGATGTCAACTTCCTCCCACCAAAAGAAAGAAAAAAGTAAAGTCGTCATGCAGCAGGAGAACAAAAAGTCATACTACAGCTACTGCACCCTCTAATTTATTAGATTCTTTCCATCATGTGTTTCATAGGGGCCTCGGAGCACTTCTGCACACTAAATGAGCTGTGCTGGAACTTACACCATCACGTAACCCATAAAGGAAATCTCTCATTCATAAAAAGAAACAAATGTTTGCTTTGATTCCTCCTTGAGAAACTGAATGTCACGGTCCTGGGTCGCTGGCTCAGTGTTTTCTGTTTTGTTTTATTAATCTTTGATTTCTTGATGTGTGATGTTAGTTCTTAGGTTTTGGTTCTGTGTCCCCGCTGTTCTGTGTTGGTACTGTGCCTCTACAGAAACAGCATCATAATTTCATATTTTGTCAGCACTTCCTAGCAGTATGTAACTACACAATAAATGTCAGGGTTTGCGTGTTGAGATATGAATGGAGGACCCAAGATGCAGGCACTGCTGATGTGAGTGAGCTTTATTTATGGAGAGTGACATACAAACAAAGGCGAGGGAGGCGAGAAACAAAACTAGCAAAACCTAAACTGGGAAAGCTGAGAACCAGATAAGAAACCTGGACACGAGGGAATGGAGTTAAAACACGATGACAAGCAGGAAAAACAGCATGGAGGAACACAGACGGACCAGTAACGCACACAAGAGGACGAATGCTATAAATTAGTGATGGCCCGCTTGAAGCTGACGCTCCGGCGCGTGTGTCGAAAACACCAACACACCGCTTCAGAAGCACTCTGTCGATGCTCGATTCGTTTGGCCACAGTCACGTGATCAGTGACGTCCAATTGTGAATTCCACTCTGCAGAGTGGGTGTAACAGGGCGGCCCTTAGCGGCTGGAAACACAGTGAGATGGACCAAGGCAAGTGTAGTGGAACAAAAAGTATTTATTTTCTATACAGCTCTCCTTACAATAATTAACTTGTCGAGCTTCTTCACAGCACAAAAAAACCACCACATTCCTTGATGAGGAGCAGCTGTGCAGGATCTGAAACGAGGCTACCAACTGATTTTAAAATTCCCAATAAAGAGTCAATAAATATTTATTACTTGTGTGCAAATCCATGCTTAAAGTGCAATGCTAAATAAAGTGCTTGATAAGGTGCTTTTAATAAAGTGAAAGGTGTGCTCTAAAGTGCTATACAGATAATATAATATAAATAAATGTAGTAAGGGAGTCCTCTTCCTTACATTTCCTCCTCCCTCTCTTAAGCACGAAGTGCTTCAGTCCTCTGTCATCCTAGATAAACAGTCAGCAACCACATTTGACTTCCCAGGCCTATACTGGACGGTAAGGTCATAAGGCTGCGCCTTTTGTGAGGTCATTCAGTACAGTGGATCGCTCTGCAAAAGAAGGTATGAATTTCCTGTACCAGTCTACTAGACCCAGAAAACCTCTCACCTTCCTTTTTGTTGTCGGAACTGGGAAGGACTGAATTGCTTCAATCTTTCCAACCTGCGGCTTTATCTTCCCAGAGCCAACCACAAAGCCCAAGTACTCCACTTCTCTCTTGGCTATGGAGCACTTCTTGGGGTTAATAGTCAGTCCAGCCATTCTGATGGAGTGTAGCACCTTCTGTAGGTGAGTGACATGCTCTTCCCAGGACTGGCTGTACACCACCATGTCATCCAGATATGCTGCATAGAATGCTGACACATCTCTCAGTACATGGTCCATTAATCGTTGGAATGTCGCTGGTGCACCTTGAAGCCCAAATGGCATGACTTTAAATTGGTACATACCAAAAGGAGTTTTGAAGGCTGTCAGCTCTTTCGCTTCTGGTGCCAAAGCCACTTGCCAGTATCCTTTACACACATCGAGTGTTGTAATGTACCTTGCTGATCCAACTCTCTCCAGCAGGTCATCCACCCTGGGCATTGGGTAGGGATCAAACTTGGATACTGCATTCAAATATTTGAAATCAATACAGAATCTCAGGGTGTCATCTTTCTTTGGTACCAAAACAATCGGGCTGCACCACTCACTACTTGACACCTCAATGATTCCCAGGTCCAACATCAGTTTTATTTCTTTCTGCAGCACTGGCACCAACCGTTCTGGAATTCTGTAGCTCTTTTGTCGAACGGGTGCATCCTCCTTCACCCATATCTTGTGCTGAACCAGTGATGTGAAGCCTGGTGTTTCTCGAAAGAGCTGTGGGTCCACGAGTGGTTTTATATCAGCCTGCTCAGTAGGAGACAAATGAGAAAGGTCAACTGAAGCACAAACTTGAATGTTAGTTGGAAAGAACTTCTCAGTCACCTCCTCATCCTTAACTGAACGCACCAGTAACTGATAAACCGGCTCTTGTCGGCTGTGGAATTCCTTCAACAAGTTCATGTGAAATGTCTGATATTTTTTAACTCTTTCTGGCATATTCAGCTCATAAGTGACTTTACTCACTTGTCTGACGATCTCGTATGGTCCATGCCATTTTGTCAGCAGCTTGTTATCGCTGGTGGGAAGCAATAACAGTACTTTCTGACCTAGAAGGAAGACCCGATGACTGGCCTTCTGATCATACCAAGTCTTTTGATGTTTTTGTGCAGCGGTCATGTTGTCTTGCATCAATGATGCCATTTTCTCCAATCTCTCTCTCATGTTAATTACGTAGGCTGCGATGTTTTCACCCTCTGCTTTGGGGTCCTCCCAGCAGTCCTTAAGCAGATCCAGGGGGCCTCTCACTTGGCGACCGTACAAAAGTTCGAAAGGTGAGAAGCCAGTAGAAACCTGCGGGACCTCCCGGTAGGCGAACAGAAGGTATGGCAACCATTGATCCCAGTCAGCACCTGTGTCAGAGACAAACTTGCGCAGCATACTTTTGAGAGTCTGGTTGTATCTCTCCACTAGCCCGTCCGTTTGGGGGTGATACGGGGTGGTCTTAAGTCCCTTTATCCCTAACAGCTTATAAACCTGCTGCAACAACTTGGATAGAAAGTTCGTTCCACAATCCGTCAGAATTTCTCTTGGTATGCCTACCCTAGAGAAAAGCTGCAGAAGACAATTAGCAATGTGATGGGCTTTAATTGATCTGAGTGGGAAGGCCTCAGGAAACCGTATTGCATAGTCACATATGACTAATATGTAGCGATGACCTGTGGAGCTCCTCTCTAAAGGGCCCACGATAGCCATGCCTAGCCTCTCAAACGGTGTTTCAATAATTGGCAGTGGTTGCAACTGGGCTCGCGCTACTCCTTTGCCTGAGGTCAACTGACATTTTTCACAGGAACGGCAAAACTCAGAAACCTGGACATACATCCCTGGCCAAACAAAACGGCTGCTAATCCTATTCAGTGTTTTGTGAAAAGCCATATGACCTGCCCATGGAATTGAATCACCCAAATCCATAACTTTGTTCCTGAACTGTTGTTGGAGTGCCACAGCTTCGCACTTCCCCTTTCTCTGGTACAAGATGCCTCCTTTAATTAGGTAAACAGTGTCTGCAAGACAGCTTACCTGACCTTGACTAGCCCCCTCTACCTCTGTTACCTTCTCAAACCAGGGTTTTAGAGTAGGGTCGCTTCTTTGGATTGCACCTAAATCTGAGGGAACATCAAACTCAAGTTGGTTATTTGGCTTAGGAAACAATGCTGTACCTTTTTCCCCTGAGCCTTTGAACTTTTCTCTTCTTTTCTGAGCCCTAGACTTCCTAATCTTCCCTGGCTCTGTTTCAAGAGACTCCTCAAAAAAGGGTAGCTCTTGCATCATTTCCTTTGCACTTTGTGCTCTTGTGACTACATGACAGGGTTTAAATGGCTCAACTGTCATATCTAGAGGAAGTGAGCTTCCAGATTCATCACCTAAGCCTTGAATGTCTTTCTCAGCACTCACTTGAGGGTCATAATCTGACTGATGTATTAGGTCAAAAAGAGTGGGGATGTCATTACCAAGTATCACTGAATATGGCAAACTGGGGACCACAGCTACCACTAACAAGTAGGTTTGACCTCCCACTGTCAGGTAAACCTCAGCAGTGGGGTACCTGTGTTCGTCTCCATGCACACAACTTATTGTAGCCCCAACCCCACTTAGCTTTTCTCCTGAAATTATGCTAGAGTGTACAAGAGTCTGGAAGCACCCAGAGTCAAGCAAAGCTTCCTCTTTACGCCCATTAATTAAAACAGGGACAGTACAAGCTTTCTTTCCTACCGGCTCTGTGGCTGGTCTTAGAACTGCACACAAAAGAGATGGTTTTGATTTAAGGGCAGGGCAAAATTGTTGTGTATGGCCAAAGTTATGACAGTGATAACATTTAATATCCTGAACTGAAGACTTAAAGGATTTCTTCACATTGTGAGGTCTATGAGAAGGGAGCTGCCTAGAACTAGAAAGATTTCTAGCCTGAACTTGACCAGAACCCTGTTCACCCCCAATGGACTTACTTGGTTGGGCGTAGTGGGTCTCCCGGCTGAAGTAGGTGCTCTTGCTTCCTTTTCTGGCTGAAGTGAAAACCTCTGCGAGGCTAGCTGCTTCCTTTGCCGTCTTCGGGTCATGCTCACCTATCCAGATCTCCAGCTCTGGATTAACCATTCTCAAAAACTGCTCCAGAATTATCTGCTCAGATATTTCTTCTACAGTTGATTTTTCAGGTTTAATCCATCTCGAAAACAGGTCTTTCAATCTTACATAAAGTTCACGTGGCGTCTCACCTGGTTCAACTTTCAGAGATCTGAAGCGGCGTCTGTAGGTGTCAGCAGTGATCTCATATTTTGCCAGAATTGCCTCTTTCACCTTATCATAATTCTCAGAGTCTGTTAAATCCATGAGAATGTAGGCTGTGCGGGCTTTACCTGTCAACAGGGGAACCAGACGAATAGCCCACTCATCTCTGGGCCATCGACGCCATTCTTTCAAACATTGTCAGAAAATGTTCAATGTCATCTTCTGTTGGCAGAGGAAAAAGTTTTGGTTCAATTAAAGACCTGGACCCACTGGCCACTGGAATGTCTTCACCACTGAATCCAAGTTCTTGTTCTTCAGATGTTGTAGGGGGCGCTGGTGCCTCTGGTGGATCAGGCTTATCAATTACAGCGTTAACTTGTAGCTGGATTTGCTGAAATTGATGCTGCATGCCTTTCCATCTTTGCTCCTGACGTGACAAATCCTTCTCCCACTTTTGGTCTCTGGCTGCTTGAAACCGCATAAGAGATTTCACCAACCCTGTCAACTCCTCCAATTTGTCCTCAGGGCTTGTTGCTGCCATGGCCTCTAGCTCAGATGAAGCTCCAACTCCTTCATCAGGCTGCTCCTCTTGGCCTGGCTTTCTTCCACCTCTTGTCATCATCTTCTCACTGTGGCATGAATGACACATTCCTGACACCACTTGTAACAGGGCGGCCCTTAGTGGCTGGTAGTGATGTGACGTTCTGTATCGAGGCTTCGAAGCTTGTGTCGAGTAATTGAGGGGGCGTTTCCGCGATGCACGTATCGAGGCTTGCTTCATTTATAGGAGGAGCTGAAAATGATGACGTCCGAAGCCTCGCTGCCCGGCTGTACCACGTGACTGGTTCAGGAAGTGGTTCGAACTTTGCCGCGAGCTATGACAGTGATATAAACCCCTCAGACTTCATTCAAAATGTGGATGTTTGATAGAGAGTTGCGGTTAGTGAGAGTTTGGAGGTTTAGGAGAGTGAGGAGAGAAAGTCAGGAGAGAATTGAGCCAGCTAAGAAGAGGAGGATGTCCTCCCCTGTGTGGGAACATTGTGATTTTATTCCTCCCAACAAGGTATGTAAATTTCTACAGAAGATGTATTTTCATAATACTGATGGTGCAATACAATTTATGTTAAGCTGTCTTTACTTTTGTACAAGGTGAAGTGTTTGCTATGTGCAGGGAGCTGGGATATAACAACAACACCTCATCCATGCTTAGGCACTACAGAGCTTTGCATGAGAATAAGGGGAACACCGATTGTGGAGCAAGACCAGGTGAGCCATCAAATGCCATGATGATATAGCATGCAGTAATGCTACTAAATGATATAACAATATTATACAACTGTAATAAGTTACGTGTGTGATATTTATATTTGTGCTTTGTTTTTGTTGTCTTTCCTCAGGAGAACAATCTCAAATAGATGAAGACCTGGTTAGCATGGTGATTGAGGACTCCAGGCCATTTAGCATTGTGGAGGACAAAGGATTTAAAAGATTTGTTAAATCATTAAATCCTAGCTATGTTCTCCTTACTAAAAAGGTCATAAAAGCAGTGAAAATTTAGTTTTTACAGAATAAAATGTGAACAAGCAGGACTGAGGCCTCAGTGTGTTGCTGTCCATACCTCAACGTTACAAAAGCACAACCACTGTCCACACCCCAACCACACCTCACCTCACAGTAAATTATCATTTCCATTTTAAGCATTTCCAAATGATCATTTTCCATACTGCCAGTATAAATATACACAGTATACTGCCATCACTACAATATACATGTTTTACACACTCCTTTTGTTGTTGACATTTACAGGCTGTGTGCAAAAGGCCTCACTCTTCAAATTCATGCCAACTAATTTTTTTTTATTTTTACGTCCAGTAGGTGTCCTACTAGAGCAAATGAAGCTTCAAGAAGCTTTGTGCTGGGGTGAACCAATTGGATGAAAAGCTTCAGTGCTTCATGAAGCTTCATCTGCCCATCACTAGCGGCTGGAAACACAGTGAGATGGACCAAGGCAAGTGTAGTGGAACATAAAGTATTTATTTTCTATACAGCTCTCCTTACAATAATTAACTTGTCGAGCTTCTTCACAGCACAAAAATCCACACTCTAATGACAACTGGCAGCCTTAAATATGTTCAGCTGTCACAGACTTAACCATTATTCCACTCTCAGGTAAGTTATTAAATCCCAACCTTCCACCACAGTATACAATATATCAATAAGAATAAATAAATACATAAATACATTTCACATTTACATATTAATAAATATTTCACACTTTAATATTACACCAAACCCAATATTATAAAAACCCAGAAACCCAAGCACAAAAAGATTCACCACACTCTCTTTACCAATGGGCTCTCCCGGAACCTTTAAATGGTGTCTGGACCCCCAGGGAAACATTTGCCCAAACACCTTGAAGAGGACACAGGCAAGAAAGGTGAGTAATCATTATCTTACACTTATTTGCACCACTTTTATCCCTAGATTTCACACACACATCTCATTAGTTTTCCTTACTGGTAAACCTTAATCACAATTTCAATCACCATTCTTTTCTCCTGACAGACAACCACCACATTCCTTGATGAGGAGCAGCTGTGCAGGATCTGAAACAAGGCTACCAACTGATTTTAAAATTCCCAATAAAGAGTCAATAAATATTTATTACTTGTGTAAAAATCCATGCTTAAAGTGCAATGCTAAATAAAGTGCTTGATAAGGTGCTTTTAATAAAGTGAAAGGTGTGCTCTAAAGTGCTATACAGATAATATAATATAAATAAATGTAGTAAGGGAGTCCTCTTCCTTACAGTAGGCAATCATAAGGAAGCGGTTCAGTTTTTTTGTAGATTCAAGCTGCTCTTCATATTTTTGACCAGCAGATGTCACCACAGAGGACTGTGTTAAAAAGCTTCCAGTAATGAATCGTTTTTCAACACAAGCTTCAGAAAGCTTTGTTTGGCCATCACTACTATAAATACACACAGAGGGAAACGAGGAAACACAGGAGGGGGACACAGCTGAGCCTAATGAATCTGACGAGACGGGTCATTCATGTACTGTACATGATGCGGGTAGATGCTGTACGTTTATGGGCTGCAGGAGAGGCACAGATTTGTGGCCCGGCGGTCTCTTCTCTTGCTGAGGATCTTAACGTAGTTTGCTGGGACGAGCCGGTGGTCTCACCGTCCACGCTGGCCAGGAGCCAGCCACGCACACGGGGCTGTAGCTCTAAACACGAGGGAGATAGTTGTAAACATGGGGCACGCTCACACAAAAGAAGAGCCCTCATCTGTTATTTCTAAGATAAGGAAAACAAAAATAGAAGGTTTTGGGTCAAAGCACTCAGAATCAAATGTCCTGCAGCCAGTAAAAGCCACTAATCCTAAATCTGTAGATCTGTTTGGTGACAACATAAAGATAGAATATCAGTAAAATCCACCCATAATTCATTGCAACATTAATTGAGCAAAGCATTAGTTCAGAAACGTCATGGAGTCGAGCTAAACCACAAACTGAATGAACAGCTCATAGAGTGGCTCTCTTCCACAGCGTGTCCTTTGTCCTTTCTCCCTCCCCTCAACCCCAACCAGTCCTCAGAGGCTGCCCCTCCCTATACCTGCTTCTACTGGAAGTTTCTTCCAGTTAAAATGGTGTTTTTCCTTCCCACAGTCACCAAGTGCTCGCTCAAAGGGCTTGTTTTGATCATTTCGTTTTCTTTGTATTACAATAGGGCCTCCACCTTGCAGTATAAAGTGTCTTGAGGTGACTGTTGTTGTGATTAACGCTATATAAATAAACTGAAATTGAATTGAGTCAACTCTTCCTCCTGCCTCATCTCCAGCTCTGCTACTCTTCATCTGTACAGACGGTGGAAACACACAATAAATTCACCATCAACCAGCAGCTAGCGGCAACTTTTAGCATGGGATGTTTTCTCACATGAGCTGACGTTATGAACCAGTCAACACACCTTAAATATCCTTAAATATCATTATCACAGCTCTGATTGTTCAGCTTCTCCAATCTGATGACCATATTCTCTTAACCTTAAAAAGATATGTTGATATGTCCAAAAAAGATAAAGATGTGTCAGATTTAATTCCATTTCCTCACTTAAAGTGGAAAAAAGTGTCAGGGTGGGGGGACTGATTGAACTGTGATTGTGGAATTTGCCTCACACAGGTGCGTTCACTGTTGCTTGTTTGAGAATACTGCTGTATATATACAAATGCTGACTGCATAAACAAACTGTTGTACAGATATTTTTAGAATGATCTGAATATATTAAGAAAAAGACAATAAAAAACAATGACTTGCAGCATCAAGCGGAGGACTTTAATCTTCTCTTGTTTACGAGTTTGGGGACAGGTGAGCAGAGGACTGACAGATGAAAAACACGAGCTTTCTCTAAGGGTGTTGCCTCTCCCTTAAAGACAGGCTGAGGAGTTCAGTTACTCAAAAGGGGCTCAGAGTAGAGCTGCTATTCCTACACGTTGAAGAGAGGCTGATGAGAAAAGGAGAAAGAGGCCCAGGGCAGACCTAGGACACTCTGGAGAGGCTATATCTCTCAGCTGGCCTGAGGATGTCTTGGTGTTATCCCAGAAGAAGTGGAGGAGGTGGCTGGGGAGAGGGAGATGTGGGCTTCTCTGCTTAGGCTGCTGCCCGGGTAAACCAGTCCTTGATAAGCAGAAGAAAATGGATGGATAACAATAATAAGCAGAAGAAGCTAAAAGACACAAATTTAAAATAAAACATTATTAGTTATGAACTGAAAGATATAATTATTCAGCTATATAATAACTCAGCTTATAAATATATATGTAGGCATTTTTTTGAAGGAAATTATCGGGCAAAGGAACTGAGTTTGTTGGCAAACAGCAGCTACATTTTCTTCTGAACTGACAGTTAGCAAGTACAGAACAAACAGAAATGCAATGAAAATATTTCTGCGGCTTTTATTAATTTCACTTATTAACCAGAACTGCACAAAACAAACAAAAAGGCTCAATTAACAGAAGAGAGAGAAATCTAGCGAGACACACTGACTAGGACACGGCCTCAGAGGACCAAACTAGCAGTCAGCCACTTGTACGGCTGTGCAGATAAATAATTAGTTGCTTTTTTATTCCTGGGACTTCTGATCCTCTCCAAATACACAGGGAAGTACCTGATGCAGCTAGTTTTGGGTACTACCATCACCAAGCATTTAAAAAATCTATTAGAGGATAATAAAGTGTTTTCACCAACCAGAAGAAAAACATATTTTAGCGTATAAAATAGCAGTCTCTTCCAAACAAGTCCTTTAGCATGCTGATGTTAAAAAAGATCATGTAGAGTAAGACAGGCATAGAGAACAGCACTGACTGGGAGAGGCTTTGAACAGATGACATACTCAGATCAATTCAACATATAAGACTTTAACAATGCACAAGCATCTATCAAAAACCTATTTAATCTATCATCTGTGATATTATTATATACAATTATAATGTATTGTTCATCTCCCTTAAATAAACAGGCAGCCTTAAGGTATGAAATATTCATTTGTCTACTGTTTCAGTGGCTGATAGTGCCCCACAGGCCTCAATGTGAGTTTGAAGCCATTATAACCTTCAAGTTGTTTAACGATAAACAGATTTTGAATGAAAGCCACGGAACTTCGGTAGCACAAAAAAGTCTCTTTGTGTCCATATGGATCAGTCATATTACCATTATTTCCCCCTAAGGTTGCCAAAAGCACCAAGTTAATACTTGAAAAAACTGCAGCAATACACCAAAATAGAATCAATATTCTGTTTACTTGGTGACAACGCTGCTTTTAGCCTTCAATCAGAAAGCTTGAGTTGGCTAGTTTAGCATCGGGCTAACGTTTAAAGCTTTCACTTTGGGGAAGTAACTCGCATTACTGCTACTGCTGTGTAATCTTGGTTAAATTCACAGCATATTCCAGAAATTACCCTGCAATAACTAACTGTTAGAATAGCGGCACCGTATTGCATCACACTGAGTGCATTTCAATCATTTATCCCGCGAGTTTGCTAGCTAGCAAAATAATAAAAACGATTTTAAAAATTAGCATGTGTAACGTCCACACTGGAGAAAATGATTTACTAGGACTTACGCAAACTCCTCCACAGTGAAAACGTACAAATCCTTCTTGCAGACTCCTTCTTGTATTTTTCGTTTTCCAGCAAACACTCATTAAAACGGCCTCCAGGCACGTTAGTGCGCTCACCCCCGACTTTTCGGGGAGGGGGGGTCACACATTGAAACAGACTGACGTGCAGAGGTACAAGGCAGCCCAGGCAGAGAAATGTTGCTTTTAGACTTTGCCATTTTATTTCTCTATCTGATAAGAAAACTATTCAATCAGATAGTTATTTGTGGTGAATGAAATACAGTTTCAAGACGTTTTAAGCACCAAATCCGAAATAGAAGCACTACAATATATCCAAGATTTTTCAAGGATTTCAAGCACCCGTACGAAACCTGCATATGCAGTTGATGATTGTTAAAATAAAAGAGAACATTTTCATCAATTTCTTGTTTGCTCCGAAATCTACGACATGGCTATATACAGAAAAGCTCGACATGTTATGCAAAAGAAAAAAAATACACGAACAAAAATTCTCGTAATTGTCAGTTTCGTAATTTCAAAATTCTCCAAAACTAACATTTTCTTTGATTGACTCATATTAAATTGCCTACGGTCAAATTTAGTGTGAACAATATTACACAAACAAACGTGTGTGTGCGCCTGCGCATACATTAGAATCACTTTGATCCCTTGTGACGCGGTAGCTTTGCTTCGATCCTTCATGACGTGGTAGCTTTGCTTTGATCCCAAAACCCATAATACGAGCGCTCACCCATTATACTTTATGGCATAACGGACGTTGACCTGACACCAACCCAAACCCTTTCCAGATGTTTTCAGAGCATTTTACAAAAGAAACCAAAACAAGTTCAGTTTTGTTTCTAACCAATTCACAGAGCAAACAGACAGATCGTGGCTATTAAAGTCAACAAGAGCGACCCTGAAATTCTGCAACAGGTAAAACTGACCAAAGAACAATTTCAATACGAGACAGATTATCAATCCAAGGAAACTGGATATATAAAACCTAAGCGTTTCAATGACCTCGAACAACTACTGAAGGTTAGGCGAGCACCTGAAAATGGTCAAAAATTATTTGTTAGTCTAATCAAACAGATGTTGGCCATGTTTCTGAGGTCGGTTTCTCCTTTTTTATGTTGTTCTTTCAGTTTTTCTCCTGAGATGAGGTATGAAGTGTCTGTGGTGCAGCTGATCTGGTCTGTCTCGAGACAGTCCGGGCTGCACTCACCTGCAACAGGTGGAGACTCACCAGAACATTCAGACCTCACAAATTGTGTCTTTCTCAACTCTTCTATAAAGGGTTTCTCTCAGGAGGGGAAGGCAGTGAGGCCTGGAGGAGGTCCACCCCATCACGAGGGCTGGCTAGGCTTTCGCAGCCTGTGTGAGTGTATGTGTCTGCACGACTGTGTTTATTGTTTTTTATATTTCAAAAAGACGCATGTCCTCACATCTGCAGTTTCTTTGGTGGATCTGGTCTCGTCTGTCTTGAGACAGTCCAGGTTGCATCCACCTGTAACAGGTGGAGACTCACCAGTACATTATGAACTCTGAATGTGTGTGCAGTGTGCGCAAAAGTTTCCATGTTCGGATTTCTTTGGGGGAGTTTTTCTCTGGATGTGTGCAGATGTATGTGCATTAATGTGTGCCTGCATGGAGATCTGACGTTGGCTGCTAGGATGGACCTCTGCGCATAATCACATGTGTATGAAAGCATTTCCGTGTTTGGATTTCTTTGGGGCGGTCCATTAATGTAAAGAGCGGTGAGGCGGCCCGCTCCCGGTTTTTCCTGCTTTCTTTCCCGCACCTGGAGGGCGTCACAACCTCCTCATGAGGGCTGGCTAGTTTTTGGGAGTGTGTGTATGTGTCTGTACAACTGTGCTTATTGTTTTGTGTATTCCAAACTAACAGGATTATGACATCACATATATTTAGAATCTTACCACCAATTTGATCCTTTGATCCTTGAATCCATAAATAGGGGTAAGAAGCGATGACTTTTAGTCCATTAATCACAGCATTTATGTTCGCAGAATTGAAACATTCACCAGAGAAGTATTTTGAAACATCTGGATCCTTTTCGGAGTAACTGTTTACAGATTCCAACATGTCTCAGAGAAAACAACCCTACAGATTTTTAAGGTAAGTTTTCTTACTGCTGGTCACGTGATGGTGTCAGACTGAGCGGAGGTCTTTCCTGACCACGGTCAGGGGACTGACGGCGAGGAACGGTTAACACTGGTGACCACGAAGGGACCCTCTCACGTTGTTAAAGGAGTGGTGAGCACTGAGAAAAACCGACAGGCTAAAGTGGCTAACGATTAAGCCGAGTGACCGTAATTACAAGTGTATTGGCCCGTAGCTAAGCTAACTCGCGATGGCCGCTGCTCGCCATTCTCGTGAAAACTACGGACTTGAGACCAATTACTCCAACCCGTTCATATCGCTGACCAGTGTCTCCGAGGGTGCCGCGAGCATTAGGGAAGCTAACAGAGACAGAGCTGTGACTGAATACGAACATATGAACCCATTCCTGTGTGCTGAAAGTTGTGCTAACACACACACTAATGGAGAGGGTGTATTCGCGCCGCCCGATGGTCCTGCCCAGCCGCAGTTTTCCCGCATGAATCCCTTCCTTGATGCTGAATGCCGCAGCTACGGCCGTGAGAGAAACACAGGCAGCAGCATGAACTACTATCCAGCTCCTACTCCCCAAATGAAAATCCACTATCCAGACTCTAGAATCTAGAGAGAGAGTGCCCACCCTACGTCTGGGCCAATATGACGGCACCACACCGTGGAAGGAATTTCTGCACAGGTTTGAGAGCTGCGCTGAAGCCAACTGAAAAAACAATGACAACTCAGCTTAAATTCTGCCTAGTTGGAGCAGCAGGGGCCATTATCCACAGAAATCCCCGCTCATCCAAATGGGATTACCGCCGCCTGGTGGACGAACTGGAAACTGCATATGGCCCTTCTTCTGACCATGCAGCTGCTGTTGCTGTAGAACTGAGGCAGCGAGTGCGTAAACCTGGTGAGGCCCTGCATGTTTTCAGAGATGACATTTATGGGAAAGTGGCTGTTGCATATGGTGATAGAGCAGAGATTGAACAAGACTCTATAGCTGTTGAAGTTTTCACCAATGGGCTGGGTGATGCAGAAATAGTACAGAAGTTGCTAGAGAGGCACCCAGCCACACTTGCCTGTGCATACGAAATAGCCCACCGACACGAAACCACTAAAGGGGCTGCATCTTATGTAACCAGTGCCATGCAGCAAGGAGTCCGTAACGCAGCTGAACGCCGGCCCCGAGCTGCCGTTGTCAGAGAAAAAGACAAAGATGAGACTGTTGCTGAGCATGCACCTGCAGCTAGCCCCTCACCGAATCATTTTGTCCCACACACACCCTCGACAACACGAACAATCACAGAAACTTTAAAAGGAGTGGGGTTCGCTGCCATAACTGTCAAGGTTGGGGCCATGTCCAAAAGCAGTGCCCTTCCCTTCACAAAACCACCAAGGCCTTAACATTGAACAGTAGCCCTTGGGACAGCCCAAAACCCACCGTGCTCCACCTTAAGTGCCAAAGCCAAGAAATGAGTATCCCCATGCGCCTCTACGAAGTGGAGGCATGTGCTGTTTTGGACAGTGGGGCCCGGAGGAGCGTGCTGCCGCTGCCCTACTACAACTCCATCCACCCAGACGTGAGGCCACCACTACAGCCCTCAGTTGTTGAGACCTTGCTTGGTGTGGGACCTGGGGACGTGCCGGTGCTAGGTGAAGCCCAGATATCTGTCAATATCAACAATCGACAGGTGGATGTTGATTTCCTGGTGGCAGATATAGCAGAAAATGAGGTGCTGCTTGGGCATCCCTTTCTCACTCAAGCTGAAGCACGTCTTGATTTCGGCAAACGCTGCATCATCCCGTTCGGTGAAGAGGTGCTCTACTACCAAACCGAAGCCAGTACAAAGTCACACGCAGTGAGAATAGCTAGAACTGTGGTGGTGGAACCGGGGCAAGAGTATATGGTGAAAGGCAATGTGCATCCTGGTGCAGCAGCTCAAGGTGACATGATGCTTAGTCCCACCAAAGGTTTTGTTGAGAAGCACAAAGTACTTATCGCCAGAGTCCTAGTCAACGTGCAGCCTTCTAAAGCTGTCCCACTTCGCCTTTTTAACCTCGGCAATAAAGCAGTAACAATTACGGAAGGATCCATTGCCGAGCTCCTCCAGCCAGCTGAGGCCGTGGAACCCTCCATGGTCTCTCCAGCTGCAGACTCACTGACCAGCCCTCCTGTGGTTCCACTGCACCTGCAGGAGCTCTATGCCCAGAGCTCCACAGACCTCAATGACTATGAACAGCTCCAACTGAAACGCTTGCTTAGCACTTAGGGAGGGCGATTGTGGCTCAAGAGTTCAAATTCAATTCAAATTCAAATTCAAATTTTTTATTTGTCACATACACAGTCATACACAGTACGATATGCAGTGAAATGCTTAGACAACTGCTCGTGACCTAAAGAAAAAAGAAAAGGCTATGAATAAGAAAGGAAATAAATATGAAAATAAAAAAGGGTAAATTTAACCAGGAAGGAATAAAATAAAATAAAATATGAAAATTAAGTTAAGAATGAGATAACTGTACAACACAAATTAGAATGAAGGGTAAATTTAACTGGGAAAGAATAAGATAAGATATATAAATTAAAGTTGAAAATAAAATAACTGTACAACAAAATACACAGTATAGAAATATATAAGAATGTATGAAGAAATATAAATATATATATATACACAATAACAGCAGCTGTACAAGTATTAACTGGAAATGAGGAATATAATGTCCAGTGTTGTGCAATCCACATTATATAGTGTCTTGTGCAGTGCAAATATGCTTAAAGTGGTTTAAGTGATGAAGTAAAAACAATGTCCAGAATGTCCAGAGTGTGTGTAAGAACTATATGTGTGGGTCAGTACTGTGTGGTGGTGTGATTGAGAGACCGTATCGCCTGCGGGAAGAAGCTCCTCCTCAGTCTCTCTGTGTTGGTCTTCAGGGAGCGGAATCGCTTTCCTGACCTCAACAGAGAGAACAGTCCGTTGTTGGGATGGCTGAGGTCCTTCACGATCTTCCTGGCCTTGGTCCAGCACCGCCTGCTGTAGATTGAGTGCAGGTCAGGGAGCTCTGAGCGGATTGTGCATTCAGCTGAACGCACAACCCTCTGTAGAGCTCGTCTGTCCTGCATGGTGCTGTTCCCGAACCAGGTTAAGATGTTTCCCGTCAGGATGCTCTCTATGGTGCAGGAGTAAAAGTTCCTGAGCACCTTGGGGGGCAGTCGGAAGTCTCTCAAGCGTCTGAGGTGGTAGAGACGCTGACGGGCCTTTTTCACCACGGTGTTGATGTGACAGGACCATGACAGGTCCTGCGTGATGTGAACTCCGAGGTATTTGAAGCTGTCCACTCTCTCCACTGGGCACTCGTTGATGACGGGGGTCTGGTAGTTCCTCTCCTGCTTAGTGCTGAAGTCCACTATCAACTCCTTTGTCTTACTGACGTTTAGAAGGAGGTTGTTCCTCTGGCACCAGTTCTCCAGATTCCTAATCTCCTTCAGGTAGGGCGTCTCGTTGTTGTCAGAGATCAGGCCCACCACGACGGTGTCGTCAGCAAACTTGATGATGGTGGAGCTGGTAGTGGCCACACAGTCATATGTGTACAAAGAGTACAGCAGGGGGCTCAGAACACACCCCTGGGGGGCTCCAGTGCTGAGAGTGGTGGAGGCTGAGACATGTCCGCCCATCCTTACTGCCTGTGGTCTGCCAGTTAGGAAGTTGGAGATCCACTGACACATAGATGAGCTGAGTACCAGATGCTCCAGCTTGGTGGTGAGTGTGGAGGGAATTATGGTATTAAATGCATACTCACTTCTAGTGTCCAAGTGAGTAAGTGATGTGTGGAGGAGATGAGAGATGGCATCGTCTGTGGAACGATTTGGACGGTAAGCGAACTGTAGTGGGTCCAATGTGTCTGGTAGTGAAGAAATGATGAAGTCTCTAACCAGGCGTTCAAACCACTTCATCACTACTGAGGTGAGGGCTACAGGGCGATAGTCATTGAGAGAAGCAGGGTGGGGTTTCTTTGGGACAGGAACAATGATGGACTCTTTGAAGCATGTGGGGATCACCGACTGAGATAAAGAGATGTTGAATATCTCAGTGAACACAGGAGCTAGCTGGTATGCGCAGTCTCTGAGGATACGACCTGGGATGCCGTCTGGTCCTGCTGCTTTCCTGGTGTTCACTCTCTTGAAGGCTCTCCTTACTTCATGCTCGGAGATGACGAGCACGTTTCCGGTGCTGGCAGTATCTTCCTGTCTGCAGCCGTTAGCGCCGCTAGCACTAGCATCGTTGGAGTCCTTAGCTGCAGCCTCAAAGGGAGCATAGAAAGAGTTCAGCTCATCTGCCAGAGTCACGGCCGCGTTCGTCATAGTTGGGAGTTGGGAGTTGAGTTGGGAGTTCGCCTTGTAATCGGAAGGTTGCCGGTTTGAGCCCCGGCTTGGACAGTCTCGGTCGTTGTGTCCTTGGGCAAGACACTTCACCTGTTGCCTACTGGTGGTGGTCAGAGGGCCCAGTGGCACCAGTGTCCGGCAGCCTCGCCTCTGTCAGTGCACCCCAGGGTGGCTGTGGCTACAATGTAGCTTGCCATCACCAGTGTGTGAATGTGTGTGTGAATGGGTGGATGACTGGTTGTGTAAAGCGCTTTGGGGTCCTTAGGGACCAGTAAAGCGCTATACAAATACAGGCCATTTACCATTTCACTTATGGACATGTGTTTTCTACAGGGCCTGCTGACCTGGGCCGAACCAGCCTTGTGCAGCATGACATCATAACCCGTCCTGGTGCCCGAGTCAAACAACATCCACGAAGAATGGCAGGGGAAAAGCAGCAAGATGCCGATCAGCAGATCTACGACAGCCTACAGAGCGGTCTCGCCCAACGCAGCTGCAGCAGCTGGGCCTCACCCATCGTTATGGTGCGGAAGAAAGATGGGACATACCGTCTCTGCATTGACTACTCAACGACCAGGGCTCTCAACGACCACACCATAACAGACGCCTACCCGCTGCCCCACATCCAGGACACGCTGGACACACTCTCAACTGCCAGATGGTTCAGCACATTAGACCTCGCATCAGGCTACTGGCAGGTTGAGCTGACGCCTAGAGCATGCAGGGCCGCCGCTTTCTGCACTAGGACAGGCCTCTTTGAGTGGAACGTCATGCCATTTGGACTATGCAATGCCCCGGCTGATGGACCGCGTCCTGGCTGGCATGCAGTGGGAGACCTGCCTGGTCTACTTGGACGACATCATCGTGCTGGCTAAGGACGTGTCGGGGATGCTGCAACGGCTTGGCCAGGTATTCTATAGAGTTCAACAAGCTAACTTGAAACTGAAACCTGCCAAATGCTGCCTCTTTCACCGCGAAGTTGCTTATCTTGGCCATGTGGTATCCGAGTATGGTGTGGCTACCGACCCCAGCAAAGTTCAAAAAGTTCAGATGTGGCTCACACCTACGTCCATCCAGGAGGTCAGACGCTTCATCGGCCTGGCCTCATATTATCACCGGTTCGTGAAAGATTTTGCCTCTATAGCCGAAACCCTGCACAACCTGACCAAGAAGAACGCACATTTTCAGTGGTATGCTGAGCACCAAGCAGCTTTCGACAAGCTGAAGTGTCGACTCACCTCTGCCCCTGTTCTTGGCTATCCACTTGACCATGGAGAAATGACACTAGACACTGATGCCAGCGACACTGGCATCGGCGCGGTGCTGTCTCAGATGCAACAGGGCGTGGAACATGTGCTGGCATATGGCAGTCGTAAGCTATCAAGAACTGAACAAAACGACTGCACCACACGACGTGAACTACTAGCCGTCGTGGATTTCACGTCCCATTTTCGCCAGTACCTCCTTGGACGGCCTTTCAAAGTGCACACAGACCACAGCAGCCTGCGCTGGCTTACAAAAATGAAAGAGCCAGAGGGACAGTTAGCTCGATGGCTCGAGAAGCTTGCTGAGTTTCAACTTTCATCCACCGTCCAGGTCCACTACCCCAGAAACAAAGACTTTAGATCAAACTGCTCTTACTATTTCAGACATTTTATGTCAAAACACTCCTACTAACACAGACATCTCAGAACAGATAATTCACACTAGAACAGACATATCACATCAGAACATTTCCACTAATACACACACTGTAAAGCTGTCTGAGAAAGTATATGTGGCTAAAACCCTTGATACTGCTTCTCTGTTTCACGGCTGGACCATGGGGGAGCTGAGCCAAGCCCAGGACGCTGATGCAGACAATGCACCCATACGCGCCTGGATGGAGGCCAGCAGTGAGCGCCCCCCATGGACTATTGTCTCACCATGCAGGCCAGCCACTAAGACATACTGGGCTCAATGGAAACGGCTCTACTTCAGAGATGGAGTTCTGGTCCGTCGCTTCTACTGCCTTGACCAGACCCAGTTCTATCCCCAAATCGTACAGCCACGCAAGCTACAACCAGAAGTGATGGGCCAGATGGACGAAGGGCCAGTGGGTGGACATTTTGGTGTCGAGAGGACTGTGGCCAGACTACGAACCCGATTCTATTGGTATCACATGAGGGAAGACGTCGCTCTTTGGTGCCGTACTTGTACCAGCATCCAGGGCCCGACCCCAGAAGACACCACAAGCTCCGATGGGAACTGTCCGGGTAGGAGCCCCAATGGAGCGCGTTGCGCTGGACATTATGGGACCACTGAATGAGACGGAGCGCAGAAACCGATATGTGCTTGTGAAAGAAGACTACTTTACAAAGTGGACTTAAGCCTTTCCTATCCCAGATGAACGGGCTGCAACCATTGCCAAGGTCGTTGCATCTGAGTGGGTGTGCTGCTACAGGATACCTCAAGCACTGCACAGTGACCAGGGACGCAATTTTGAATCTGATGTGTTCCAGGGGGTGTGCAGTTTGTTTGGCATAGACAAGACTCATACAACGCCATTCCGACCCGAGTCAGATGGCCAGGTTGAACGTTTCAATGCCACTCTCCAGAAGATCCTGGCCTCCACAGCAGAGCGTTGCCATTGGGACTGGGACCTGATGATCCCGTACCCTGTTATGGCCTACAGGGCGACCAAACACAGTGCTACAGGTTTCACCCTAAACTTCATGATGTTTGGCCGAGAACTGAGTGAGCCAGTGGACCTTGTCGCAGGTCTACCTCCTGATCCAGACAACCAACCCTCAGCTCCAGAGTATGTGCAGCAAATGCGTGAGCGGATGGATCTGGCCCACTTCATCGTCTGGGAAGCCCTGTGTGAGTCAGTCACGTGCGCAAAAAGGCAATATGACAAGAACTGTTGCCACACACAGTATAAGACTGGAGATCCTGTGTGGTATCTCATCAAAGGAACATGTCACATCAAGAACAAGGTCAGAAAGTTCCTCCCATCGTATGAAGGACCATTCTTTGTCCTGGTGCAATTGGATGACCTAGTTTATCGGATCCAGAAGAACCCAAGGTCTAAAGTGAAAGTTGTCCACCATGACCAGCTAAAGCATTATCGCTGCTGCGAGCCCCTGGACAATACCTGGGTCCTTGATCAAGCTCATCAGTGGTCCCCTACAGAGGTCCCACCACCAGCTTTAGAGGATGACCCAGCAGACCGTGATCTGGGTCTGCACAGTCTGTTCTCTACTGCAACTGGCAATGGCCCCAGCTCCTCTCAGCCATCTGTCTCAGTTGCAGCTGATCCCGCTCCAGTTGTGGTTATCCCATCGTCCCCTTCCCATGTAGACCATGAGAATGGTGGGGGTGTGGTGGGTGAGCCAGACCACCTGGGCCAGCAGTTTCAGCGACCAACTCGTCGGCGCAGTGCTCCAGACTGGTATGGAGTGTGGATCACTTAGCTTGGTTTACCTACCATGGACAGTTCCAAGTAGGACTGAAGATTCAGTTCAAGTTTAAATCGTTTCAGCCTCCTACACTGTTAGCTACAATGGTTTAAGAGAGCTATATTTTTCATTGTTCCAGTGTTTACATTTGAAAAAAAAAAGGGTAGTAAAGTATCTGAAGGACCTACGGGGTTATCTACATGCACTTATCCATTTGTATTTGTGCCTTCCTAGATGCTAGGATAAGTTAGTTATTCCCGGTCGCCATGTAATAGTTACAATTGTGTAATTTCTTTTCTACTTAACAGCACTTGAAATGCTTTATTTTGCACATGTATGTACACCTTACTTGAGTCAACGTCTTTGTCACTGAAGTGCACTAGTTGATACTATACCTCACCTTATATGCGGTAATGGCTAACACTTTTATCTCCTGTGGGCTCCAAGTGGTAAAGGGGATTGTGTACCAGTTTTATGCATTACAATGCTGGAGTGGAATTATTGTTTAATTGCCATCCAGAGTGGGGGTAGTGTTGTGGGAATTGCCGTCTTGTGTGTGGCTGGGTGCAGTAAGGAGTGTATGTGATGTGTGTGTGAGCATGCGCGTGAAGGAAACACGGGGAGCGGAAGAGGAAAAAAAGAGAGAGAGAGTGTGTCCTGGGTAGAGAGGGCGACCGGGAGCAGCGTTCTAACGGGCTACAGCCTATGCAGTGTGTTTTCGAAGTGTGCAGTACTGTTATTAAAGCCTCATCTCTTCAGTACTCTCCGGTGTCCCGGCTGATTTCTGTCTGCCTCACTACTCCACAAAAGTGAAGGGAGTTAACCCCGAAGGAGGACAAACTTTGGCCCTGGAGGAAGCATCTCCCCTCGCGTCTCCCGACCACGGTCAGGGAGACGCTCCCGCCGCCACTGAGCATATCTTGCTTTATTATCGATACGTTCTGCACAACCTTGAGGGATAAAAACTTTAAACAAGAGTCTGTTAAAATGCCTCCTACAAGAGCTGCAAAATCTGCATCCAACAAATCTCCTGAAGAGTCACAAGCGAAAGAGGGTATGTCGACGACCACAGCTACCACGCCAAGTACACCTGTGGACGCCGACGCGCTCGCTGCGGAAATATCAAAGACAGTCGTGGACAAAATATCTACTATGATGGAGAATAAATTCGATGAGCTCTCATTATCACTAAAAAATATATCAGCACAACTGGAATTAAATTCTCAACGGATCTCTGACACGGAGAATCGCATTTCAACTGCAGAAGACTCCCTGTCAGGTTTGGAAACTAGACTGGCTGATATGGAGACTAAAGTGAATATTCTTACGGAAAAATGTCTAGACTTGGAGGGCCGGAGCCGAAGAGACAACATTGTAATTCTGAACTTAAAGGAAGGCACTGAAGGTCGTGAACCGGTGAAATTCCTCGAAGGCTGGCTACCGACTTTGCTGAGTATTCAAACTAAACAGGGGAAAATCAAAATCGACAGAGCCCATCGGTCCATTGGATTATCGAGACCTAATCACCCTCGTGCAATGATTATTAAGGATTAGGATCCTCACTGCAGCTAAAGATAATGGCCCCCTGACTTATGATGGACAGATCATTCATATTCGACAAGATTTGGCAACAGGAGTAAAAGAGATGCGACGTGCGTTTAACGGAGTGTGCCAAAAACTTGTCCAGAAAAATATGCGCTTTTATATGCGCTATCCTGCTACACTAAACTTTTCCCACGGAGGGAAAAATTACTCCTTCCGTAAATCTGAAGATGCTCTTGCTCTTTTGGACAATTTGAGTTAAATTGAAGTACACCGACAGCAATTGATTGAATATGATTAGTTTTATTCAGGCACTTAAATATTAGACATACTCTTAATTTAAGGATACCCAGCCCACGCTAAGGTGTATTGGAACTGGATGTTGTACACTTATTAAGGAATGACTCAATTGTCCCCTCCCTTCTTATTTGTCTTTTCTTACGGACTTTATGAAGTAAAACGAGTTCAACTTAGAAATATAAATGAGGTTGGCTGGTTTTTTCGGTGGCATGCGGGAGTTTGGGAATTTTTTTTTCTTTTTTCTTTTCTTTTGCCTCTCTGTCAGTGACTCTTGCTCGGTTTACCCAGTTTTCTATTTTGATGGATCGTAGGATCGTTTTTTGGGGGGAGGGAAGGGGGGCTTTATGTGGCAAAGACAACTATAAGCCTGAACCTTACTGCTTCAAATGCTCTCAGCCAGGGTTCACTACACGCACCTGCCCAAACTGTAACACCCAACCTCATTTGCCACAACGAGCCTCAAACACCGCTAGGCATGGCCCAGTCCAGCCATTGCCGGCACCTGGCCCCTCTGACCCTGGCCATGAAAAGGTGGAATTAAGCAGCACCACATCCCAGCCACAATACAGGCAGTTGGGAAACTACAGGGGGGGAGGACATTTCACAGAGGCCAACCTTCCCCCAGTTACTAACGGAGCCTCACACGCCCGATTCACTACAGGGTGGACACAGTCTTGGACACTTGGAAGACAATTTTTCACAAGTCCACTGGAATACCCCGCTAAGAACGAAAGTGAACTTCAATGCTTCATCTGTGGATGCTACCCTCGACACGGGTGCTTCCCTCTCGGCTGTACGAACAGATCTCATTCGAGTAAATGACTCTTACTCTAGAAACACAAGTAAGTGGAATGGTCCTGCAGTTAACCTCGCCAATAATGCTCCCTGTATCCCTGAGGGTGTTATTTGGCTCAATATTGGATTCATGAACAAGAACTTTTACCAGCGTTTTGCAATAATACCAGATTTGCCCTCTCCTTTCATTCTGGGAATGGATTTTATGGCAAGAGCTTCTGTTTCTATTCACTAATCTAAAACAGTCTACATTGAGGACATCCCCTGCCCACTCGCAGACGATGAAGAGGACCTTCAAAATGATTACTCACATTCACTTGGAACACTAATGTCTTTGGACTTGATTCGCTCAGACTTAACAGCCAAACTGTCTGAAGCAAGTCTCTCAGAGAACAACAAGGATGCTTTACTCAATCTGCTCAGCAAGTTTAGCTCCTTGTTTGATGGTCAACTTGGTCGAACGGCTCTCTATGAGCACGCCATAGAGACTGGCAATGCAACACCCGTCAATCTCCCACCCTACTGCACGTCACCTGCTAAGAAACGTGTGATTGAAGAACAAGTGCAACAAATGTTGAAGGACAACATCATTGAACCTTCCACAAGCCCTTGGGCAGCTCCTGTAGTCATTGTAAATAGAGCGGCCGCGGAACCAAGGTTTTGTGTGGACTTTCGAGGGCTCAACCAAGTTACCCGAAAAGACTCTTATCCCCTGCCTCGTGTAGATGAGTCTTTGGACTTTCTGGCACGGGGAAAGTTTGTCTTGACATTGGACTTAGCGCGAGGCTATTGGCAGGTTGCTGTAGCAGAGGACTCGAAGCCTAAAACTGCCTTCATCTCTCACTGCGGTCTCTTCCAGTTTCGGGTGCTGCCCTTTGGGCTCTGCAACGCACCTGCAACTTTTCAGAGACTCATGAACTCTGTGCTTGCTGGCCTCATTTACAAAACGTGCGCAGTCTACCTGGATGACATTGTTATCGCCTCACCTACCTTTGAACAGCACTTGGTGGATCTTGAGGAGGTGCTGGGCAGACTCCAAGCTGCTGGCTTGTCATTGAAGCTCAAAAAGTGCCAATTCTGCCTCGATGAATTCACCTTTCTCGGGTACTGCATCACATCATCAGGTGTTAAGCCCGATCCAGACAAAGTAAAGGCGGTTAAGGAGTTTGATACCCCAACCTCGGTGAAACACGTCCGTCAGTTCCTTGGCTTGACTGGCTATTATCGGCGCTTCATTCAGAATTATGCCCGCCATGCCGAACCTCTTCACGCCATCACCAGAAAGGACAATGCTTTCCGCTGGGACGACAGCTGTCAAAGTGCCATGGACACTTTGAAAGACCATGTCACATCAGCCCCGGTCCTGTCATTTCCGGACTTCACCCGTCCCTTTTCCATTCACGCAGATGCGTGTGACATTGGTCTCGGGGCAGCGTTGATGCAAAAGGATGACAAGGGTCGTGAGTATGTTGTGGCTTTTGCTAGTCGCTCCCTTCACAAAGCTGAACTCCCCTACTGCACTTCAGAGAAGGAGTGCCTTGCTGTGATATGGGCTCTGGAACACCTCCGCCCATATGTTGAAGGTGTTCATGTTACCATCTTCACTGACCACAACAGTCTCAGGTGGCTCATGTCTCGTCAAAACCCAACGGGCCGACTCGCCCGCTGGTCACTTCGTTTGCAGGACTTTGATTTCACAATAGTGCACAAACCTGGTGCACAAAACAAAGTTCCCGACGCACTATCACGCAACCCTTTGCCTCTGACCTGTGACAGGCCGACTGATCTTTTACCAGATCATGCTGTCATGGGCAGCCTGGACATTCGTACTCTGCCCCCTGTCATTCTGGCTGACCGTTCACAATTGAGACAGCTGCAGTTAGACGATCATGTCACAGGTCCACTCCTCAGAGACACTGAAGCAGACTCTCTGAACAGCTCGGACAATGCCACCTTGTTACAGTATGTTGTGTATGACTCTCTTTTGTATTACAGAGACCCCAAATCCACATGTGCTTTGCACCCTTTGAAAGAGCTGAAACTGTTTGCCCCTACTTCTATGAGAGGCACCTTGCTGGACTATTACCACGACCACCCCACAGCAGGTCACTTGGGTGTTTCTAAGACATTTTCTAAGTTTTTCTGGCCCAAAATGGCAGCTGATGTGAAACGCTATGTGATTTCATGCTCAGTGTGCCAACTCACCAAGCCAAGTCAGAAAAAAGCAGCTGGTCTTATGGTTCCCATTGTCCCCCAGAAACCCTGGGAGTATGTGGGTGTGGATTTTGTTGGGCCACTTCCCCGCACCCCCACTGGTAATGCTTATTTGATCGTGTTTGTTGACTATTTGACTAAATGGGTTGAAGCCAGCGCTGTCAAAGAAGCTACATCTCAGGTAGCAGCTGGTAAATTCGTTACTGACATTTTTGCTAGACATGGTACACCCACTTACCTGATTTCTGACAGAGGGTCTCCTTTTGTGAGGGAGCTTTTTGAACATGTTGTTTTTGCCTTAGGCTCGGTGCACAGACTCACTACGGCATATCACCCTCAGACAAATGCTACTGAACGCGTCAACCGGACTCTGAAAACTGCAATCCGCGCTTATGTAGGTGATAAGCACACATCATGGGACAGGTTTCTCCCTCAGATTTGCTTTGCTCTGCGTACCGCCCCCCATGACAGTACAGGTATGACTCCTGCCATGATGCTTTATGGTCGTGAGTTAGACACCCCGCTTGACCTTATCACTCAGCCTTCTACTGCAGGTGTTGATGAACCGGGTGTGCCTTACCCTGAGACTCTGAGAGCCTCCCTGCAGGAAGCTCACGACCACGCCAAAGCAGCTCTGGACTATAGCCATGACAGACAAAAACATTACTATGACTTGAGACATCGACATGCCACGTTTCGTGTTGGTGACCTTGTGAGATTTAAGACGCACCCCAGGTCAGACGCTCAGTCTAACTTTACTGCTAAACTTGCACCACTGTTTGAGGGACCATTGTGTGTATCTCAGAGACTCAGTGATGTTAATTACAGGCTCACTTGGGTGGACTCCGGTGTGGATGCAGATGTTTATCATGTTGTGAACATGCAACCGTTCCATACCTGGGACTCTCTCACTTCCAAAGAACATTCTGTTTCATCGCCTGCTGGGAGAGAGACCGCAGAGGATCTGAACTCTGACTCTCAGGCCCACCCTGGCCCTCCTGCAGACACTGACATTGACTCTGAGCCACTCCCCTTTGATTTACCGGACATTGACTCTTCTTCTGGTGTGGGAGCTGTTTCAGACAGTCTTTCACCCAGAGCTGTCCAGCACCCAGCTGCTGGTGGACATTACAATCTCAGGCCCAGACGTTGCCCCAGAGTTACGTCTGGCTGGAGCAACAAAAGATGGACTAATGATTTTCACACAACCAGGCTTGATCTGAAGTGAAATGTTTTGGTTAAACCTGTTTGATGCTGCCTTGTTGCATTGCTATTTTGAGTCATGATATGTAGATGTTTCTGTTACTTAATCCAGTTTTATGGCTCTTTAGTGCATTAAGGTTCATGCTTGGCATTTACTTAAAAAAAAAGAGAAAAAAAAAAGTGAAAAACTAAGAAAACTGATGTCTGTGAAGGTTCTCAGTCATCCAGGTCATCGTAGTCAAAGGAGCTTGCAAAGAAAAGCGTCTGGACTTCTTTAAGTTACTTGAAGACGTTTCACCTCTCATCCGAGAAGCTTCTTCAGTTCTAAGGTCAAATGGTGGCACTGGAGACTTTGGCACTCTCCAGTGCCAAAGTCCCTCCGTCCAACCTCACAATACAGGAAAAGAAGGCCGTCGCTTCCTTGAGCAAAGACCACAACATCACTGTTTTACCAGCTGATAAGGGAAGATGCACCGTGGTCCTAAACACTACAGATTACCATACAAAGATCACTACTCTCCTCAGTGACAACAATACCTACAAAGCCTTAAAGCGAGACCCCACCAGCAGCTACAAAAAGAAAGTTATAGCTTGCCTTCAAGACTTGGAAAAGGACAAAATCATTGACCGCCTTACATATCACCGCCTTTACCCAGGGGATGCCATACCCTGCATTTACGGACTTCCTAAAATCCACAAGGAAGCTGTCCCACTTAGACCCATAGTCAGTAGCATAAACTCAGCCACTTATAACATTGCAAAACACCTTGCTACCATCCTTGCTCCTCTCGTGGGGAACACCCCACACCACATCAAGAACTCCACCAACTTCACTGAAGGTCCAGAAACTTACCGTGGATCCAGATGAAACCATGGTGTCCTTTGATGTAGTCTCTCTCTTCACGTGCATACCCACCACGGAGGCAGTGGAGACTGTCAGAAAACGACTACAAGAAGACGGCTCCTTGGAGGACAGGACCAACTTCACACCCGATCAGATTTGCACACTGTTAGACCTCTGCCTTACCACAACATACTTCAAATACAACAAAGGCTTCTACAGACAAAAACATGGCTGTGCCATGGGCTCCCCCGTGTCACTATTGTAGCCAAACTTTACATGGAGGAAGTGGAAAGGAAGGCTCTTGGCTCTTTCAAAGGAAGAGTACCCAGCCACTGGTACAGATATGT
Source organism: Neolamprologus brichardi (assembly GCF_056152115.1). Classification (NCBI taxonomy): domain Eukaryota; kingdom Metazoa; phylum Chordata; class Actinopteri; order Cichliformes; family Cichlidae; genus Neolamprologus; species Neolamprologus brichardi. The sequence goes on along the minus strand of NW_028270137.1, from coordinate 1,220,591 downwards.
AGACGACACCTGGGTCAAAATCAAGACACAAGAAGTGGAATCCTTCACTGCGCACATCAATGCTGTGGATAAAAACATCAAGTTCACCAGGGAAGACACAAAGGACGACTGTTTGCCTTTCCTGGACTGCGCTGTGCACATTGAAGAGAATGGCAACCTCAACATCGAAGTTTACCGGAAGCCCACACACACGGACCAGTACCTCCTGTTTGACTCCCATCACCCTCTGGAACACAAACTTGGAGTAATTAGGACCCTACACCACCGGGCAGAACATGTTCCCTCTAAGCCTGAAGGGAAAAAGAAGGAACACACACATGTAAAGGAAGCACTCAAAACGTGCGGCTATCCTAAATGGGCATTCTTAAAGTCAGCAAAGAGGCACAGAAAAGAAGATCAGACACCAGTGAGGGAGGATAAGAAGGACAGACGCAACAACATTGTCATCCCCTATGTAGCCGGTGTATCAGAAAAACTCAGGAGGGTTTTCTCCAAGCATGACATCCCGGTGTACTTCAGACCCAGCAACACACTCAGACAAAAACTGGTTCACCCGAAAGACAAAACGCCAAAACACAGACTTAACAATGTGGTGTTTGCTGTACAGTGCAGCGAGGAATGCCCAGACCTCTACATTGGAGAGACCAAACAGCCACTTCACAAGCGCATGGCACAACACAGAAGAGCCACCTCCACAGGACAAGACTCAGCTGTCCATCTGCATCTAAAGGTCAAAGGTCACTCTTTTGAGGATGCCAATGTTCACATTTTGGACAGAGAGGACAGATGGTTTGAAAGAGGAGTGAAAGAAGCCATCTATGTCCACTGTGAGCGACCATCTTTGAACAGAGGCGGTGGTTTACGACACCAACTCTCTGCCATCTATAATCCAGTTTTGAGTTCCCTCCCCAAACGCCTTAACGCCCACTCACATCCTGGACCATCTGACCTCAGGAAATCACATGATAAGGTGGGGCCAGGTTTCACAATGAATTTACCCGAAACTCTGGCTGATTGGGACCCACACCCAGTTTCACACCTTGGCGCAGGCGATTAGAGGATCATCAGGGGGTCCTTTTGTCCCTCTGTGGGGGGAAACTCCCACTAGGTTTATATCTGGGACTCTCCACCATTTGACCTTAGAACTGAAGAAGCTTCTCGGATGAAGGTGAAACGTCTTCAAGTAACTTAAAGAAGTCCAGACGCTTTTCTTTGCAAGCTCCTTTGACTACGATGACCTGGATGGCCGCTAACTTTCTGCTTCTTAATTCAGATCAAACTGAGGTTATTGTACTCGGCGCTGAAAATCTTAGAAATATGGTATCTAACCAGATTCTTACTCTGGATAGCATTACCTTGGCCTCCAGTAACACTGTGAGGAACCTTGGAGTCATTTTTGACCAGGACATGTCCTTCAACGCACATATTAAACAAATATGTAAGACTGCGTTCTTCCATTTGCGCAACATCTCTAAAATTAGAAATATCCTGTCTCAGAGTGACGCTGAAAAACTAGTTCATGCATTTATTACTTCCAGGCTGGACGACTGCAATTCATTATTATCAGTAAGTCCTAAAAACTCACTGAAAAGCCTTCAGCTAATCCAAAATGCTGCAGCAAGAGTCCTGACAGGGACTAGAAAGAGAGAGCAGATTTCTCCTGTTTTGGCTTCCTGTTAAATCCAGAATTGAATTCAAAATCCTGCTCCTCACATACAAGGTCTTAAATAATCAGGCCCCATCTTATCTTAATGACCTTGTAGTACCATATCACCCTATTAGAGCACTTCGCTCTCGCTCTGCAGGCCTACTTGTTGTTCCTAGAGTATTTAAAAGTAGAATGGGAGGCAGAGCCTTCAGTTTTCAGGCCCCTCTTCTGTGGAACCAGCTTCCAGTTTGGATTCAGGAGACAGACACTATGTCTACTTTCAAGATTAGGCTTCAAACTTTCCTTTTTGCTAAAGCATATAGTTAGGGCTGGACCAGGTGACCCTGAATCCTCCCTTAGTTATGCTGCAATAGATGTAGGCTGCCGGGGATTCCCATGATGCATTGAGTTTTTCCTTTCCAGTCACCTTTCTCACTCACTATGTGTTAACAGACCTCTCTGCATTGAATCATATCTGTTATTAACCTCTGTCTCTCTTCCACAGCATGTCTTTATCCTGTCTTCCTTCTCTCACCCCAACCGGTCGCAGCAGATGGCCGCCCCTCCCTGAGCCTGGTTCTGCCGGAGGTTTCTTCCTGTTAAAAGGGAGTTTTTCCTTCCCACTGTCGCCAAAGTGCTTGCTCATAGGGGGTCATATGATTGTTGGGTTTTTCTCTGTATCTATGAAGCGCCATGAGGCGACTTTTGTTGTGATTTGGCGCTATATAAATAAAATTGAATTGAAATTGAATTGAATTGAATCCAGAATTCCTCTTTTAGGTTTTAGAGAACAGACTGTGAGAGAGTGTTCCAGGAAAAAGTAAGTAAAAACACAAGACAAGACAAGGACACAAGAGGCTAAGCAGGGAAGATAAGGGAGAGGAGGAGGAGGAGGAGGAGGAGGAGGAGGAGGAGGAGGAGGAGGAGGAGAAAAGTGCGACCGCCTTCGTCAAGAGCGAGAGAGAAGATCAACACCGAAAACAACACCGAATTTTCAAGCCTTGTAATGCGACAGGTTAAAGAATTAACATTCAGCTTACCCTCTGAAATGTCAGTGTGCATCTCAGATGTGTTGTTGTCATCAGGGATGATGTGACGTACCAGCCAATCCATCACCGCACCCAGCTGCAAAACTGTGACGCAATCTGCTGTGGTGGCATTAAAGTCCTGCCAGTTTACAGCAGCTGATTTGGTCCCTAAAATCCAGAGAGTAATTATTCATGGTAAGGAATTCATGTGGACTCTAAGCCTGTGGGCAGGCTACTTAAACTAGAAACAAGAACAACAAATAACATCAAAAGAACAAAACCATGAACAACCAATAATCCAGAAATAGAACACAAACACAAAAAACTGGGAAACACCAGGATCATGACAAAAACATGTAATATGTGCATACAGCTTGATGTCATATAAGCCTTGTGGTATGATGTCATATAGCCATACAGTATGATGTCATATATGCATTCAGCTTCATGTCATATTACTACCTGGATTTTGGACTACCTCACCGACCGACCACAGGAGGGTACTCAGGGCTGTGTGTCGGACAGGGTCGTCTGCAGTACGGGGGCCCCACAGGGAACGGTTCTGGCTCTGTTCCTCTTCACCATCTACACTGCAGACTTCTCCCACAGCTCCACCCAGTGCTTCCTGCAGAAGTTCTCTGATGACTCTGCAATAGTCGGCCTCATCACTGATGGGGACGACAAAGAGTACAGAGGACTGACTCAGGACTTTGTGGACTGGTGCAGCTGAACTGCTTAATGGTTAAGGTTACACAGATGGACTAGTAGCAAGCAGGAGAAAACACAGGGCTTCTATACACACAGGAGCAATCAGGGAATGAGAAACAGGAGGAAGACACAGCTGGGATAATTATACATAACAAGATGAGGGGAAGCAAAACTAGACTCTGCACGTAGGACTGGGACAATTCACAAACACGTGCACTTGACACTGAGAGACAAACTGAAAAAATATGACACATGGAACACAACGAAGACAGAGACTTAAACTAGAAACAAGAACAACAAATAACATCAAAAGAACAAAACCATGAACAACCAATAATCCAGAAATAGAACACAAACACAAAAAACTGGGAAACACCCAGGATCATGACGAAAACATGTCATATGTGCATACAGCTTAATTATATTAATGGCATACAGTTTGATATCACGCATGGCACGCAGCTTTATATCATTTATGACATAAAGCTTGATGTCATGGAATACATAAAACTTAATGGTAAATTGCCTGTATTTATTTAGCGCTTTACTAGTCCCTAAGGACCCCAAAGCGCTTTACACATCCAGTCATCCACACATTCACACACTGGTGATGGCAGCTACATTGTAGCCACAGCTGCCCTGGGGCGCACTGACAGAGGCGAGGCTGTCGGACACTGGCGCCACCGGCCGGGCCCTCTGACCACCACCAATAGGCAACAGGTGAAGTGTCTTGCCCAAAGACACAACGACCGAGACTGTCGGAGCCGGGGCTCGAACCGGCAACCTTCCGATTACAAGACGAACTGCCAACTCTTGAGCCACAATCGCCCCATTTTAATATCTTATAAGTCTTACAGATTGATGTCATTTATGTCATACAGCCTGATCTCATGTATGCCCTCAGCTTGAAGTCCTGGAACAAGACAGCTTGATGTCATGTCTGCATACAGATTGATGTTGTCATGGTCTGGGTGCGTACCTGTAGGTTTCCAACAGCGGTCCTCCTCCTTTGGGTGGAGATCGGTTGCTCCTCCCACCAGCTGCTGGCACAGCATTGCCAACTAGCCTGAAACTCACCTGCCTGCCTCCCCGCACCTCGACCTCATCTGGGCCTTGCCCCCCACCTGTCCCCTTCACCTGAAACCAATGCCCTGGTCTCTTCATAGTTTCATATTCCCAGCCCAGCTTCCACCTCCCCACTGCCACAGCTGTCCCACCTTGAAGTCCAGGAACGAGACAGCTTGATATCGTATATGCATTCATATTGATGTCATATAAGGCATTCAGTATGATGTCATATAAGGCATACAGTATGATGTCATTCATGGCAAAGAGCTTGATGTCATCTAAGTCTTACAGATTGATGTCATCGATGCATACGGTATGATGTTATATAAAGGCATACAGGTTGATGTCATGTATGACATGCAACTTTGATAGGTTTCTAGCTCAAACCTATTCGCTGAAACTTTCAAGACAATTTAACTACACAGCAAAGCAAGACACGAGTAGGCAAAGTTCTTCATGTTTCTCGTGCACGGGAGAGAACTGGACAAACGTCGTTCCTTCGCTTGATCCCAGTTGCTCTCATCCGCTCCCTCGTAACACTGCTCTTTTATTGAGGTTACATGAATATACATAGGTTCAGTTCAGTTCAGTTCAGTTCATTTTTATTTCAAACATTTCAAACATGAGCCTTCACAATCATTACAATATATTATTCCATTATTTGTTTGAAAAGGAGTAGGTAGAAGTATTCACTTATTTGTCCCTACCCCCTCAAGTTTTACCTCTCATTCATAAATTTTCTTAAATTAAAACAAACAACATATGAAACAAAAGCAAAGCAAAACAAAACAAAACATACATAAATCAAAAACAAGAAATTAGCAATCCCCACCAGGGTATAGTTTCTTTCATATGAAAAAAAACAGAAGGTTTATATTTGCAGATGCACAAATTATGGAAAAACAAACAACCAAAACAAAACAAAACAAAAAAAAAAAAACCCCAGAAAAGAACCACAACACCATTACCAGCAACATTACCGTCCTGGGTTAACCCCGTTTTCTTCATTGTTATACTTATTTAAAATCAGGTTTTTATATTTTACTTTAAACTGTTTTATGTTTTTACTTTCTTTTATTTCTTCTGTTAGACTGTTCCATAATTTAACTCCTGCAATTGAGATAGACATAGTTCTTAAAGTTGTTCTAGCACTTTGTATTTTTAAATTCCATTTCCCTCTTAAGTTATACCCACCTTCTCTTTCTATGAACAATTTACAGATTTCTTTTGGAAGCAATTTATTTCTTACTTTATACATTATTTGCGCTGTTTTAAGCTTCACCAAGTCTTGGAATTTAATAGCTTGCATTTTGACAAAGAGTGCATTTGTATGGTCCCTGTACCCCACATTATTTATTAATCTAATGGCCCTTTTCTGTATTACAGTTATTGTTTGTGTGTTACTTTTGTATGTATTTCCCCAGACCTCTACACAGTAGCTCATATATGGCAGTAGTAAAGCACAGTATAATATGTGCAGTGCTTTCTGATCCAGCATATGCTTTGCTTTCCCCAGGACGGCAATGCCCCGTGCCAGTTTCCCCCGAACATAAGTAATATGTGGCTTCCAACAGAGCTTGTGGTCAATGATCACCCCAAGAAATTTTATTTCATTTACTCATATGACGTATACATACAAACAAAGAGTACCTTGCCTGTGCGTTGTGCGTTGGGCTGGAAGTCCAGCAGTTCATCTAAACAAACGGCACTTAGACTAAAACAGATATAGATACGTTCATCCTACCACAAAACAATAAGAGCAGGTATGACCTCTCCCATGCTCCCAAGATGTGGGTGTGAATACCAGAACACTCTGGAATGCACACAAAGTCTCTGCAGACTCCTAAGGATCAACCCTCTACCAACATGACATTGACTATAAAACTCTAAGCATATATGACAATCAACAATATAACCCTGACAAGCTTCATGTCTTATAAGTCTTACAGCTTGATGTCATATGTCTTAAAGTATGATGTCATATATGTCATACAGCCTTGTCTCATGTATGCACTCAGCTTGAAGTCCTGGAACGAGACAGCTTGATATTGTATATGCATACAGTATGATGTCATATAGGCATACAGTACGATGTCATATAGGCATACAGTATGATGTCATATAGGTGTACAGCTACAGAGGATGCGAGCAAGGTCCACCTCTTTTTATGGTGGTGACATCATATATGACATCCGCTTATATGACATCATACTGTATGCCAACAGAGATAATATCAGCTTATCCTGCTCTTCGTATTTCTCTTCAAAGTCCTCTACAGAGAGACAAAACAAACACAGGGGTTGTGATTAGTTGTATGTAGGAAAGCTGACTTTGCCTCAATGTACACATTCATACAGTCTTTGTTAGAAGCTTCCTAGTGATTAGCAGATGGATACCAGCTAAACTCTGAGAGCTTGGGAAAGAGGCTCTATCACTGCAGGTGTGGTGTGAACTTACCTATGTACTTCTTACCTTTAGTGTGACTTTTGTATGTGCTGTGTGTATCTGACTCATAGACGGAGCAGCTGGCCTCCTCCTGTGAGCTTGATGTCTTGCTCTTTTTACTGCGTGGTTGTTTTGTTCCATCGCTGCTTGACTTTCCTTTGCTGCTCTTCTGTCTGAAAGCAGCGGCAAAAACCAAAACCAATTAGACCTCTGAACTCCACACAGGCCTACAGATGATCAATAACTATAAAACAAAAAATCTCTGAATGTCTCACTTACACTTCTCCAAGACAAGATGGCTGAGGCCAACCGGACTTTTGCTGTCCTTGCTTCTTTGGGAAGCTTTTTCCAGTCTTTCTGTGGCACAATCTTTCTGTTTGGAGCTCTTGATTCGCCCATCTGACGTCCTGTCCTCTATCCAGAGGAATCAGGGATCAGTGTGGCGGTCTGCAGTTTGTACAAAGATCACTTGGTTACTACTGAATCAAAACACCTGAAGTAAAAGCCCCAAATGAAGATGAATTTAACAGATAAAGGAGACTTTACTCACCTAGATATTTACGCACACCCACAGCACGTGGTGTGGTAAAGGTCGGCCAAGATTTTGACCACATGTCAGAAACTGGATCAAAATTGGACTAAACTCACTTGAACTCTGACTTTGTCTGCACTTAGAACTATCACAAGACATTAAAACAAAACATCGGGCATTGATGACATCACAGGAATCTAACATTCTAATCTATGCAAACTGTCTCCAAGGCTACATAATATCAAATTAAATCATAGCAAAGGAGTAAAAAGCAGGATCAGTCTTAGGGTGTATGTTACATGTTTGCCAGTTTGGATGAGTGAGTGCAATACTTCATCGGCCTGTGTTGTAGCAACCTGTTGAACCTGCTGAGAAACTTTTCTTTGTCCACTCTGCCCCAAACTTCACATGCTCCATAAAAGTCGAGGCCTAGAGACCTCTGCATAGTTATTAGCATTAGGTTATCAGTATCATCTGATATATATGACATTTACAGTACAGTACTCACACATGACATAGGAGGAATAAATATGAACTTTTTGACATAAATTTGATCATATGAAATTGGATATTTTTAAAAATATGAAACTTTTTCCTTCCGTCATACTTCAGAAATATAATATATTAAGTTTTGAACATTTTAAAACATTTATGTTTGCTCGTTGTATTTATAAGATCCTACATGGACGTGCTCCACAATCATTGGTCAGTCATGTTAAAATCCATTATCAGTGGAAAACAAACCCGATCCTCTACTAGAGGCGATTGTGCAATACCTTTTAGACATAACACTCAGCAAACAGTTATTATTAGTTAAAGTCAGTGAGATTTGGAGTGATACATGACACATGACGGAATAAGACACGCAGACTTAGCATGACGAACCGACGAGGAACACGTACACTGTAAATACATACAGAGGGAAAAGAGGACTAGAGATGAGACATGGACATAACTAAGCACAAACAGAACATGATGGCTGGGGGGAAAACACACGTGACAGAAGGAATGGGTCACAAGGGCAAAACATGTAAACGAGAGGAGGAGACGGGAGAAAAAGACATTACTGAAATACATGAAGGGCCAGGGCTGGGGCAGCCAACCAGTCACAGACAAACAGCCACATTTTTTACTGTGTCACCGCAAAGAGCCACATCATACACCTGGACACAAATGAACATCACCCATCCCTTCCTCTGTCCTGTGTTCAGTTTGGGGTATCAAACTCAGGACCCTAACCCCATCAGGCCGGGGTCTTTGTGTGGAGTCTGCATGTTCTCTCCAGCTTCCTCCCACAGTCTAAGGACATGCAGTCAGTGGGGGTCTTCTCGCCCTGTTCACATTCACACAGAGATGCATTGAAGATCACCTTGTGGTTAGTGCCTTCTATTCGATGTACAGACTGAATAATAACACCTTCTAATTAGTTCTGTCTCCTATTGGTGCTCTTCTACGAGTAATCAGTGCTTGATGGCTTACTAAGCTTAACTTTTTCACAACATTGATAACAAACACACACAAAACAACAACAACATATATTATCTAAAAAAAACTTGATTGGACCACATTTTGATGTTCATCCTACATGTTTATTGAGATTGACTAATGTCTGCGACGGTATCTTCTCCCGCGTCTGCGGACACCCGAGGCCTTGTGGGCTCTCCTGCGTCTGCGAACGGGGCGAGAGGCACGTTTGCGTCTATACCTGCGTGGTGGCATCGTCCAAAACGGCGGTACCTGCTCCACGTCACGGGTTCTATTTATGGACTCACCTGGCAACTTTAGTGATGTCACTGCTGATGTTGTCACTGTTGGTGTGACCTCATGACTCATTCATGCCATCTGAACTGTGGTGTAATTATGAGGTCACGGGGGACGTGAATTTATTAACAAAGTTGAAAGAGAATTTGGGTCATAACTCAAAGACACAATGATGCAGTCAAATCATTGGAATTAAATATCTGTAAATTACACGATTTAGAGGGTTCTGACATCACATCCAGTCTCTCTGTTGTGATGTCAAATATCAATGCCAGACTCGCTTCTCTGTTGTGATGTCAAATATCAATTCCAGACTCGCTTCTCTGTTGTGATGTCAAATGTCAATGCCAGACTCGCTTCTCTGCTGTGATGTCAAATGTCAATGCCAGACTCGCTTCTCTGTTGTGATGTCAAATGTCAATGCCAGACTCGCTTCTCTGCTGTGATGTCAAATGTCAATGCCAGACTCGCTTCTCTGTTGTGATGTCAAATGTCAATGCCAGACTCGCTTCTCTGTTGTGATGTCAAATGTCAATGCCACACTCGCTTCTCTGTTGTGATGTCAAATATCAATGCCAGACTCGCTTCTCTGCTGTGATGTCAAATGTCAATGCCAGACTCGCTTCTCTCTGTTGTGATGTCAAATATCAATGCCAAACTCGCTTGTCTGTTGTGATGTCAAATATCAATGCCAAACTCGCTTCTCTGTTGTGATGTCAAATATCAATGCCAAATTGAGTCTTGAGTTCATCTAAAAGGAGACTCATGTTCAAGCATCTCTCATGGACTTGGAAACACGGACAATACAGAATATTCCAAAAGAGCTTCAGTTTACAGCAATTAGAGACTTTGAAGCAAACTTTAGTTAACATGGTTCACTTTCAGAACATCTCAAATAGAGACCCCTCAAATGGAAACACTTGTGGTTTTCCTTTTGTCTTACTGCTCCTATTTGGGGAAGTCTTTATTTTGAATAGTTCAGGGAATCATTCATTTATGTGTTAATAAGATGCCTCTGATTGAAGCCGCACAAAACCTTCAACAGCTACTGGAGACAAAAGAGGAAACCAAAATACAATGGGCCGCTACTACAGTCGTTAGCCAACCATTGGTTTCATGACTGAATGTCATTGACTTAAATGTGGGTGGGACTGAAAGAGGAGTGTTGAGTTCATATAAAAGGAGACTCAAGTCTAGGTAACCCTCATGGATTTGGAAACACAGACAATACAGGATATTCCAAAAGAGATTCGGGACTCACTGGTAAGGAAGAGCATTCATTACAAGTCTGTATTATTGGTCCAACTCATGCAAGAACTCTTGAATTCAGTAAGTGCATCTGCTTGGACCAGTTGTACACAACAACTGCTACAAATTCTACCTGACCCTCCATGTTACGTCTATCAAATTGAGTTCTATGTTTCATATCAAGATCACTTTGAATGGAGACACTGATGGTGGCTGTATTCCTAAGTGCACCCACTCAAAGTGACCTTGCATATGAGTTTACAGCAATTAGACACTTTGAAGCAAACTTTAGTTAACATGGTTCACTTACAGAACATCTCAAGTAGAGACCCCTCAAATGGAAAAACTTGTGGTCTATTAATTAATGAAAGACCAAGACAGACTTTTAATTCATATGAAAGCCTGATGCGTAGCCTCGTCCACTCCAGCTGTAAAACTCAGAAACCAGTCTTACTTGTTATCATCTATCGTCCACCTGGGCCTTACACAGAGTTTCTGTCTGATTTCTCAGACTTTATATCTAATTTAGTTCTGAGCTCAGATAAAATAATTATTGTGGGTGATTTTAACATCCATGTTGATGCTAAAAATGACAGCCTCAACATGGCATTTAATCTGTTATTAGACTCAATTGGTTTCTCTCAAAATGTAAAAGAACCCACCCACCACTTTAATCACACTCTAGATCTTGTTTTAACATATGGCATAGAAACTGAACATTTAACAGTGTTTCCTGAAAACCCTCTCCTGTCTGATCATTTCCTGATAACATTTACATTTACAATAATTGATTACACAGCAGTGGAGAGTAGACTTTATCAAAGTAGATGTCTTTCTGAAAGCGCTGTAACTAAGTTTAAGAATATAATCCACCCACTGTTATCATCGTCAATGCCCTGTACCAACACAGAGCAGAGCAGCTATCTGAACGCTACCCCAACAGAGGTCGATTATCTTGTTAATAATTTCACCTCCTCACTACGTACGACTCTGGATACTGTAGCTCCTGTGAAAACTAAGGTCTCTAATCAGAAGTACCTGACTATCGTGGTATAATTCTCAAACACGTACCCTAAAGCAGATGACTCGTAATCTGGAGAGGAAATGGTGTGTCACAAATTTAGAGGATCATCATTTAGCCTGGAGAAATAGTTCGTTGCTTTATAAGAAAGCCCTCCGCAAAGCCAGAACATCTTACTATTCGTCACTGATTGAAGAAAATAAGAACAACCCCAGGTTTCTCTTCAGCTCTGTAGCCAGGCTGACAAACAGTCAGAGCTCTGTTGAGCCAACCATCCCTTTAACGTTAACTAGTAATGACTTCATGAACTTCTTCACAAATAACATTTTTATCATTAGAGAAAGTCAGCATCGGAAGGGAATAAGCGTCGAAGGCGTTTGGAAAGGGAGGGGGATGAGTGTGTGCATATCAGTGTATATATATGTGTGTGCGTGTCCATAGTTCAGCTGAGACAGTGTCCTTCTCCCTGCCAGGCTAAGTAAACAGTCTTACAGCCAACCCAGGTGGCCTTGCATGGACAGTCGTTATCAGGGTGTTTTTGTTCAGCTCCGGCCTTGCAGCTGGCGCCGAGAGGGTATCCGCATGAAGTGATGGTGCTTTTTACTTTAGTGCGAACAGCTCATGTGAATTTCAAAGCAGTTCTACAGTCCAACACTGGTCTCTCAATCTCCCGTTGGAGAGCCGCGAGCTTCGCCATACTTGCGTTCTGTGATGTTGTCATTTCTTGTGCTCAAAGAGCCGATTCTGAGAACTCACGACTGCAGTGAGCTGCTTCAAGATGTGATCCAATTTTTTCCCAGATCTTATCCGTGCTGACTCAATGAGCCCATTTTGAGAAACTCACGCCTCGTCCCATCGTTCCAATCCCAGCGGGCAGCCTTGTGGGGGTTTGAACAGCCGGTTCCGCTTTCTTAATTCTTCGATAAGTCAGGGCCAAGCCAGCTCCAATCAGCAAGAACCCTGTTACCATGGTTCCAAATAGGTAGATATCTTCAGCACTCGGGCTCACCCAAGCCCAAACTTCTCCTTGAGAAAGGGGTGTCAATTGCATTCAGGGACCAGTTGATCCAATCCAGAATTCCTCTTTTAGGTTTTAGAGAACAGACTGTGAGAGAGTGTTCAGGGAAAAGTAATACAAAAAACACGAGACTAGACAAGGACACAAGAGGCTAAGCAGGGAAGATAAATGAGAGGAGGAGGAGGAGGAGAGGAGAAAAGTGCGACCGCCTTCGTCAAGAGCAAGAGAGAAGATCAACACCGAAAACAACACCGAATTTTCAAGCCTTGTAATGCGACAGGTTAAAGAATTAACATTCAGCTTACCCTCTGAAATGTCAGTGTGCATCTCAGATGTGTTGTTGTCATCAGGGATGATGTGACGTACCAGCCAATCCATCACCGCATCCAGCTGCAAAACTGTGACGCAATCTGCTGTGGTGGCATTAAAGTCCTGCCAGTTTACAGCGGCTGATTTGGTCTCTAAAATCCAGAGAAAATTATTCATGGTAAGGAATTCATGTGGACTCTAAGCCTGTGGGCAGGCTACTTAAACTAGAAACAAGAACAACAAATAACATCAAATGAACAAAACCATGAACAACCAATAATCCAGAAATAGAACACAAACACAAAAAACTGGGAAACACCAGGATCATGACAAAAACATGTCATATGTGCATACAGCTTGATGTCATATAAGCCTTGTGGTATGATGTCATATAGGCATACAGTATGATGTCATATATGCATTCAGCTTCATGTCATATTACTACCTGGATTCTGGACTACCTCACCGACCGACCACAGTATGTGAGGACTCAGGGCTCTGTGTCGGACAGGGTCGTCTGCAGTACGGAGGCCCCACAGGGAACGGTTCTGGCTCCGTTCCTCTTCACCATCTACACTGCAGACTTCTCCCACAACTCCACCCAGTGCTTCCTGCAGAAGTTCTCTGATGACTCTGCAATAGTCGGCCTCATCACTGATGGGGACGACAAGGAGTACAGAGGACTGACTCAGGACTTTGTGGACTGGTGCAGCTGAACTACCTCCAGATCAACACCAGTAAAACCAAGGAGCTGGTGGTAGACTTCCACAGGCACAAGCATTCTCCACTGCAACCACTGAACATCCAAGGTATGGACATCGAGGCTGTGGACAGCTAGAAATGAACCTTTTTGTTCACTCACTGTCTCGCTTCCGGTTTGGATCTTGCACTTGTGTCCATCCCATTTATCTCGTGCCGCTGGGCCGTGACAGATGTCATATATGTCATACAGCTTGGTGTCATATATGTCATACAGCCTTGTCTCATGTATGCACTCAGCTTGAAGTCCTGGAACGAGACAGCTTGATATCGTATATGCATTCAGATTGATGTCATATAGGCATACAGTATGATGTCATATAGGCATACAGTATGATGTCATATAGGCATACAGTATGATGTCATATAGGCATTCAGTATTGTAGCCGAGTGGTAAATTAATAATAATATTTTCCATTTCAGTTAACCAAATGTCCATTTAAGGTTCAAAAAGGGGTCTTAAAATGTTGTTTCTTTGTTTCCATGTATGGTAAGACAAGAATGTTATCGGGTAATTTAATGTTATTGCTTGTGCTATTTCTCTGGCTATCTGCATGTTGCGTGCACTTGAAGCTGTTAATTTTATAGGTTCGTGTAGTTGCATATTGTGGTCACTGGGGGGGGGGGGGGCAGTGCTTAAGGGTTAAGGTTACACAGATGGACTAGTAGCAAGCAGGAGAAAACACAGGGCTTCTATACACACAGGAGCAATCAGGGAATGAGAAACAGGACGAAGACACAGCTGGGATAATTATACATAACAAGATGAGGGGAAGTAAAACTAGACTCTGCACTAGGACTGGGACAATTCACAAACACATGCACTTGACACTGAGAGACAAACTGAAAAAATATGACACATGGAACACAACGAAGACAGAGACTTAAACTAGAAACAAGAACAACAAATAACATCAAAAGAACAAAACCATGAACAACCAATAATCCAGAAATAGAACACAAACACAAAAATCTGGGAAACACCAGGATCATGACGAAAACATGTCATATGTGCATACAGCTTAATTACATTTATGGCATACAGTTTGATATCACGCATGGCACGCAGCTTTATATCATTTATGACATAAAGCTTGATATCATGGAATACATAAAACTTAATGGTAAATTGCCTGTATTTATATAGCACTTTACTATTCCCTAAGGACCCCAAAGCACTTTACACATCCAGTCATCCACACATTCACACACTGGTGATGGCAGCTACATTGTAGCCACAGCTGCCCTGGGGCGCACTGACAGAGGCGAGGCTGTCGGACACTGGCGCCACCGGGCCCTCTGACCACCACCAGTAGGCAACAGGTGAAGTGTCTTGCCCAAGGACACAACGACCGAGACTGTCGGAGCCGGGGCTCGAACCGGCAACCTTCCGATTACAAGACGAACTCCCAACTCTTGAGCCACAATCGCCCCATTTTAATATCTTATAAGTCTTACAGATTGATGTCATTTATGTCATACAGCCTGATCTCATGTATGCCCTCAGCTTGAAGCCCTGGAACAAGACAGCATGATGTCATGTCTGCATACAGCTTCATGTCATGTATGGTATCCAGCTTGATGTTGTCATGGTCTGGGTGCGTACCTGTAGGTTTCCAACAGCGGTCCTCCTCCTTTGGGCGGAGATCGGTTGCTCCTCCCTGGCTGAGCACCTGTGGGCAATTATTCCAGCAGCATATAAGATCTGCGCACTCAATCAGTCATGGCCTGAGTATCAGGTTAGTCAGTAATGTTTTATTGCTCAGTCCAGATCCTGTGTGAAAACTTACCTGCTTTTTCCTGTCTTCAGAGTCGGCTCCTGGAGTGGGGTTCTCGCCTCAGTCATCCCCGCTTTTCTGGACCTGGGCCACCAGCTGCTGGTACAGCATTGCCAACTAGCCTGAAACTCACCTGCCTGCCTCCCCGCATCTCGACCTCATCTGGGCCTTGCCCCCCACCTGTCCCCTTCACCTGAAACCAATGCCCTGGTCTCTTCACAGTATTTTTCCAGCCCAGCTTCCACCTCCCCACTGCCACAGCTATCCCACCTTGAAGTCCAGGAACGAGACAGCTTGATATCGTATATGCATTCATATTGATGTCATATAAGGCATTCAGTATGATGCCATACAGGCATACAGTATGATGTCATATAGGCATACAGTATTTTAGCTGAGTGGTAAATTAATAATAATATTTTCCATTTCAGTTAACCAAATGTCCATTTAAGGTTCAAACTGCAGTTCTTAAGGGTTAACTGCAGTTTTCCAAAAAAAGACTTGACAAGAACTGCATCTCGGGACTTTTCTCTTTGTTGTGGATGTGGAACGGGAATGCTGTGAAGGAGTTAAATTGTTGGTAAGGAATTGTTAAATATGCACATAACTCATTGAAACATATTGGTATAATTGTAGTGCAGTGGCAAAACGTCAGTATTTTAACAAGATGATGTATTTCTGAAATGTATGATGCAAAGGACCTGTATGTGCAGCGTAGAGCGGCCATTTTCTCCATGCAAGGGATGAGTTGCGAGATCGTCTGTGTGCTCCAGTATCCGAGTCGCTGAGATTTCTGTGGAATGTAAGTGTTTATAAAAATGTATGTAACACTTCCACAGTTTTTTAAAGGAGCCTTGTGTGATTTAGCTCTTTGTATTTTGTTCTGCACAGACAGAGGTCACTGCCGTATTTTTGTGTTTTGTATTTCATTTCCTTTATTCCTCGTGTTGTATTGGCACATCTTTGTTTAGTCGGTTATTCTGTTACTTTGCCACGTTACCTCTCGTGCTGTCAAAGTTCAGTACAAGTCCATATGGCCGCTGTTTGACAAAAGTAAAGGTCAAAGGACATTTTTTGTTTGTTTATTCAGTCGGCATTGACAATAAAACTGCACATTAAGAACCCAGTAATTGTGTCCTGTGTGGCTAACCGTTTCCCAGGCTACAGTATGATGTCATATAGGCATACAGCTTCATGTCATATAGGCATACAGTATGATGTCATATAAGGCATACAGCTTCATGTCATATAGGCATACATGTGTGACCTCTGTGTAGTGTCTTCTCTGGTCTGCATTCACAACAAAAAGGCAATGGTTAGAATGCTCTCTTTTTAATGTCGTGGGCAATCAGCACAAAATCTAAACGGGAAAGCAACAACAGAGTTAGCTAACTATGCTCCCATTTTGTTTCCTCTCTTCCCAATAAAGAAATCTCACATAAACGTGCACTCAGTTCAACATAAAGACTGGAGAAATGACCCGCAACAAATAATGTATAAACAACAAAAATAATCGGGTCAGACTGTATTACTTTAACAGCCTGCGATATGATTTTTCCTCCCCACGACATTTGCGCATTCCTTACCTCGCAGGAATCCTCCATTATTCTGAGGATTACCCAGAATCCCTTGCCCTTTGTGAATATTGCAGGGTGACTTTTTCAACAGTAGGTGGCGCCAATGTCCCATTTAGCGGGATTTAACTTCAACTCTATTTAACTATGTTACACACACACCCCTTAAATCCTGCTAAATTGGGGCCTGACAACAGAAAAACAGAAACTTCCAATGCATCAAACATAACAGTGTGACCGTGGGAGCACAATATAGTTCAAGTCAGTTAAAAAAACTTTCCATATGGAATAAGGCGAGCAAGAGAGTGGCCAATTCCCCTGCCAACCCAGATATGAAAGATGCCGTATACACCTCCCATGATGTGAACATTGCTCCAAGCAGGTATTACCCAAAACGTTCTGAGTAACAGCACATTTGCAAAACGGCTAGTAATCTATCCTGAAAACATATTTCGCACAAATGAAAACAAGGAGTCAACTGTCGACACTGAATCATCAACCTGTTGTTCATTGATCTCACAAATGAGACGTGTTGGAGGTTTCACAGGTCTACCCGGTCTAGTACAAAGAGGTGGTGGCTGTGTACGCACTACATGGGCCTCTGTACTCAGGTGTGTGTCAGTCACAAGATCAGGGGAAATGACATGTTGAGCATCTCCCGCCAGAAGCTGAGAGGAGGCACTCTGGGACACAACAGATTCAACAGAGGGAGCAGGGGAGGGCAACCGGGAAACCAACGGGTCACACACAGCAGGCGGAGCCACAGTCGATTCTGCCTCAGAGGTTGGGACGCTCAAATCCGCACCAAGAGAACAACCAGGTTGACCAACCGCAGAGTCCCTGTCACTTGCTTGGTCCATCTGCATGAGCCAGCGAACCGTCTTCATCTCACCATCCTGCACATCACCTGGAAGTTCTGGTTCACCTTGTCCACTATCTGCAACCGAGGGGCAGGTTGACACTGGTATGCACTCGTTTCCTGCAGGAATGAAACTCACTGTAGTAGGTTTCAGTGAACAACTTTTTCCCTGAGTGTCACAGGGTCTCTGATGTGGTACACATTGATGTCAGGTTTCACAGACGCCACCTCAAAAACTGTGGATTCCCATTTGTCAGCGATCTGCCTCTTTCCTCTCTCACCACGATTAGCGAGCAAGACTCTGTCGCCGACTGAGAGGGGCGCACCTTTAGCCTTGCGGTCATAATTCTTTGCCTGGCGAGCCTGGGCAATACGGCTGTTCTGCCTGGCAATGCGGGCAGCCTCAGAAAGGTCACGCTTCAAATGGGCGACAAATTCACCATGGTCAACAACAGCACCATCAGGGAGAACATGCTGGAAAACAACATCAACAGGCAAACGAGGAATTCTCCCAAATATGAGAAAAAAAGGTGCGAAACCTGTTGTTTCATGTTCAGTGCAATTGTAGCAGAACGTCAACATCTGAAGCATTTGCGGCCACCTGGCTTTGGATTGAGGGGACAAAGCCCGTATCATGTTCCCCAAGGTCCTGTTGTATCGCTCGACAATACCATTCCCCATTGGGTGGTAAGGAGTGGTGTGTGATTTCTGGATGCCAGCCATGTCCAGGAGCTCCTTAATGAGTTGACTCTCAAAGTTGGCTCCTTGATCAGAGTGTATACGTCTGGGAAAGCCGTACACACAGAAAAAGTCATTCCACAAGCGGCAAGCAACCTGCTTGGCAGACTGATTCTTACAAGGGAATGCATGCGCTAATTTGGAAAAATGGTCTGTGACAACCAAAACATCAACGCACTTCTTGTCAGTCTGTTCAGCAGTCCAGAAGTCGATGCAGACTAGCTCCATCGGTTCAGTGGTACAAATGCTCTCCAGTGTGGCACGGTCATTCGGCTCCGGGGTTTTCCCAACCACACAACGAAAACAGCTTTTCACATGATTGATGATGTCACGCTCCATCCCTGTCCAAAAGAATCTCTGCCTTGCAAGAGACAGGGTGCGGACTTGGCCCTGATGACCTGCTGTATCATGGATGCCTCGGAGAACTTCAGTGTCTGGGACAACAAACTGGTAAATCGTCACGTTCATGTTCCTGTCTTTCTTCACCTTATACAACATACCATCTTTAATCAAGAGTCTGGACCAATGTCTGAGTAATTTCATTACACCACGGGACTCGCCAGCACGTTTATGCCTGGTGGGCCTCTTGTGACGCCGGACATAAAAGGAAACTCTGCCCAAAAACCTCATCTTGTTCCTGCAGGTTAGCGAGTTCACTTCTCGGTGTACAGGCAGGACAGGCAATAGTTGGGACCTGAGGGATATCAGATCCCACACCTCTCACATGGCTGATACCACCAGTGTCATGTGCAGCCAACACAGCAGAAACATCCTGTGACGAGAGACAACCCTGAGGGTTAGCTAGGACAGTGGTAGCTTCCTCCTCAGACTGATCCACGACCAACTGGCAGTTTGCAGCACACCGAAACATATCTTGCACAGTCCCATCCACCAGACCATGCATTTGGTTCAATAGGGCAGCATAAGGTTCAGTGACTAGCCTGTGGCCTATGCACGACTGGACAAATGGCTCTCTACTCAATGCATCCGCGACAACATTTTTGGTGCCAGGGACATACTTCAGTTCAAAACTGTATGCTGCAAGCTTTGAAACCCATCGTTGCTCACATGCATCTAACCTAGGCTTGGTTAAGATGTATGTCAGCGGGTTATTGTCCGTCCACACTGTGAAGTGGCTCCCTTTCAGCCAATGGCTAAACTTGTCACAGACTGCCCACTTCAGAGCAAGAAACTCCAAACGATGTGCTGGATAGTTTAGCTGAGAGTGTGACAGGGTCTTACTGGCGAATGCCACTGGTCTGGCGATCCTACCATCAGGGGGCAACTGTGAGAGGACGGCTCCAAGGCCGTCAAAGGAAGCATCAACTGCAAGGAGAAAGGGCGCAGTAAAATCTGGATGGGCTAATGTGACACTATGCACAAGTTCATGTTTTAGGGCCTTGAATGCTTCCCTGCACTCATCAGTCCAGTCAGCTGGAGACAGCTTCACGTGGCCCCTTTTAAATTTAGGCTTATGGCCTCTACCCCTCTTGCGTAGCACAGCTGGTTCAGCCACAAGATCAAACAGTGGTTTAGCTTTTGCAGAGCACCGCTCAATAAAATGGTGGTAGTAGAGAACCATCCCCAGGAAGGATCTGATTTTCCTTGCACATGGTGTCACCCTGTCAGACTCCCATCAGGTCTGCTTCCTGCACATTGTCTATAGCCTGCACTTTACTTGGGTCTGTTTTCACACCCTCACCACATATGATGTGTCCCAGGAACTTCACAGACCGCTGAAGAAAGTGGCATTTCTTAGGTGAGAGCTTCAGATTGTTGGCAGAAAGTCGTGAGAAAACCATCTGCAGACGTTCAAGAGCCACCTGTTCGGATGGGGCATAGACCATAAGGTCATCCAGATAACACAACAAACTCGTGAAGTTCTCATCACCAAAAATGGACATCATCATTCGCATAAAAGTAGCAGGACTATTTGTCAGGCCTTGAGGCATCCTGTTATATTCATAAAGGCCAAATGGGGAGGAGAATGCCGTGTATTTTTTGTCGTCCTCGTGGAGTCTGACATTGTAAAACCCTGATGTGAGATCCACTGTAGAAAAAAAAAACATTCCCCCCAAGTGCTGCGAGGGTGTCTGACTGATGAGGCAATGGGTGTGCATCTTTAACTGTTCTTGCATTTAACCATCTAAAGTCATTGCATATGCGCAGGTCACCATTTGGCTTAACAACTAAGACAAGGGGGGATGAGAATTCACTCTGGGACTTACGGATTATCCCTGACTCCTCCATCTCATCTAGGGCAGTGCGAAGCTTCTCGTAATGGCATGGTGGGACCTGTCTGTATGGCAGTCTGAAGGGCTTGTCATCCACCAGGCGGATTCTGTGGACAAAGTCAGCAGCCTCACCGCAGTCCATTTTGTGCCTTGAAAAGATGGACTCATACTGCTCAATGAGTCGCAGCAGCCTATCTCTCCATTCTGGGGAAACTTCACAGGACGTGAGGTCCAGGTCCTGCAGGCCCAAATCACACAAGCGCTGTGACATCTCCGCTTCTGATCTCGGTGCGGGCGACGAGTTCTGTGTGTATTGTGCACTGGATTGAATTTGAACAGGTTCAGGTAAGTCCTGCACAGAAAGACAGGGGGACACATCAGCAACCTTAGCAATTCTCCTGAGAGTGAGGGGCTTGTCGGAGGGATTCACCACTTTAACAGGGACCCAGCCATCCCCAAACAAGGAAGTGACAACTCGCCCCACTAGGATCTGTGCAGATTTGGATTGAGACTGAGTGGGTTCAATAATGACAGCACTTCCCACCGCCGAGGCATCAGGAGCAGGCAGCTTAGCCCACACTAAATGTTCAGACAAGGGCTGCAATGTGAAGCGTCTCTTAAGTTTTGCAGTGCCAAAACTTGGAGGCATTGCTCTGCCACCACAGTCATCAGAATAGGACAGCAAAGTTGCCAAATGAGGAAAAGCATCACCCTGGGTGCCAACAGTCATTTTTAACTGTGAAATAAGCCACTTTATCGCATTGCTGCCCAGAATCATGTCATCAGCCTGGCCCGGAACCACCAGAACAGGAATCACCACCTTAAAGCCATATATTGATACTGTAAGATCATACAGTCACTTAGATCCATATCTAGCAGGATATTAATAGAGCTAAGGTGGGCTTAATACAATATGGCGATATACAAAGCCAATATGAAAGTATATCCAACAGTCCCCAAAGTTTGATTCCGTTACCCAACAGACTAAACAATAAGGAAGCTGATGCTCCACGATGATGCTGCAAAGAGAAGACACCAGCCCGATTCGGCAGCGTCACGAACGAGTCACGGCACCAATGTGACCTCTGTGTAGTGTCTTCTCTGGTCTGCATTCACAACAAAAAGGCAATGGTTAGAATGCTCTCTTTTTAATGTCGTGGGGCAATCAGCACAAAATCTAAACGGGAAAGCAACAACAGAGTTAGCTAACTATGCTCCCATTTTGTTTCCTGTCTTCCCAATAAAGAAATCTCACATAAACGTGCACTCAGTTCAACATAAAGACTGGAGAAATGACCCGCAACAAATGATGTATAAACAACAAAAATAATCGGGTCAGACTGTATTACTTTAACAGCCTGCGATATGATTTTTCCTCCCCACGACATTTGCGCATTCCTTACCTCGCAGGAATCCTCCATTATTCTGAGGATTACCCAGAATCCCTTGCCCTTTGTGAATATTGCAGGGTGACTTTTTCAACAGTAGGTGGCGCCAATTTCCCATTTAGCGGGATTTAACTTCAACTCTATTTAACTATGTTACACATGTATGACATGTCATCAACCAGCTCCGCTGCAGCTCTTTTTCTTGCCGCATAACGCAGTGCAGGACAACTATAGCGCTATCACTGCCCTCTGTTGGATAGAATTAGTACTGCATACATTAAACATTAAATCACTGGCTTGAACAGCAGTGGATAACCTTGAGAGTACCTTGCCTGTGTGTTGTGTAAGTATGTGTGTGTGTGTGTGTGTGTGTGTTGGGGGGGGGGGGGGGGTGGGGGTGGGGGTCAGAGTGTGACCCCATAAAGACTTCCCTAAACCTGCTGGTCTGGAAGTCCAGCAGTTCCTCTAAGCAAAAGGCACTTAGACTGAAACAGATATAGATACGAATATATTACATAATATAATATTACGATATGAAATAAATGACAACAATGACACAAAGGAATCAAACCTTAATTTGTCACGTGCAAAGTTTGCACCTGCAGTGAAATTAGACCCCCGATGGCGCGATATGGCAGCCTCGCTTCAGTCAGTCTGCCCCAGGGCAGCTGTGGCTACAACTGTGGTTTGCCTCCACCAGCTAATGTGAGAGTGAATGAATAGTGGAATTTTAAAGCGCTTTGAGGGTCTCGAAAAGCGCTTTTTAAATGCAATCCAAGGCGTACCAGTTTACAGGTGCCAGAAGTTGGTCAACTCCATTCATCACTGATTTGAAGCAGTTCTCAAAAACAGTGGTTATACAATTAAATATTAGTTTAGTGATTCACAGGAATGCTAAATCTGAACTTTTTTTCAGTTTATTGTGTAAATGACCCACTTCCAAACAGTGTTGGGAAGGTTACTTTTAAAATGTATTCCATTACAGATTACAGATTACATGCCCCAAAATGTATTCTGTAACGTATTCTGTTACGTTACTCAATGAGAGTAACGTATTCTGAATACTTTGGATTACTTAATATATTATCATGCTGTTTACAACTACATGAATGTACTATTGCTGTGATTTATTACTGTTACTGAAGGTCCGCGGCTCCGAACCGTAGTAAAGGGACCTCTGGCTAATACGGTGGGTTCTGTGTTGGCTCGTAGCCGAAAACTAGCTTTACTTTGTTGTCTGGGTCAACTTTGCTAGCAGAGACAGAGAGAGGCGTTGAAAGGCTGCTCCAACAGAACTTATTGTTTCAGAGGAAAACACGAACACGGTGTACAGTCGAGTCTTAATAGCTTACTTACAACTGGGCTCGTCAGGCACTCTTCTTGGCTGCCGTGGTTATTATTATATTTACATGCTTCCAGCTCCCGTTTCTGCTCGATGACAGCTCGTACTTTTCGACTCTCCTTTTTCTCCCACCTGTATGATACGGTATGATGTCATATAAAGGCATACAGGTTGATATCATGTATGACATGCAACCTTGATAGGTTTGTAGCTCAAACCTATTCGCTGAAACTTTCAAGACAATTTAATTACACAGCCAGCAAGACACGAGTCGGCAAAGTTCTTCATGTTTCTCGTGCACGGGAGAGAACTGGACAAAAAGCCGTTCCTTCGCTTGACCCCAGTCGCTCTCATCCGCTCCCTCGTAACACTGCTCTTTTATTGAGGTTACATGAATATACATAGGTTCATTAACATATGACGTATACAAACAAAGAGTACCTTACCTGTGCGTTGTGTAAGTATGTGTGTGTGTGTGTGTGTGTGTGTGGGGTCAGAGTGCGCCCCACCTGTCCCCTTCACCTGAAACCAATCCCCTGGTCTCTTCATAGTATTATATGATGTCATATAGGCATACAGTATGATGTCATCCTGTGTCCTCTGACGACCTGTTTGCCACTGAAACGCAATGTTAGAGGGACACTTGGGCATTTATCGCAGCATATGATGTGTTTTCTGGACACACTGCTGCTTTTTCAGCGCCCAGAGATTGATGGCTGCGTGTCAGAGCTGGATATGAATTTCAGAAGGATCAGGCCTTAACTTAACAAAAAAGTTATCAGTAGTTCTTTCCACCTTTTTACCCACAGCTACATCCACTTCTGTCGGGCCTAGGCTGCTCACTACAGCTGGGTATCATCACTGATTTCTGTAATCCATTCGATTCACGAGGTCCTGATTCCATTCAATTTGATTTTGCCTCAGACAGTCAGAAATATTATAATTCTGATGATTTATCAGCGCTGACACATGTGAGACTTCATCAGAGGTGTGAGCATCACAGCAGAGGCCTTTGTGTCAAAGTAACTGAGGATAAAACAGAAAAACATGAAGGAGATTTTCCTGCCCTGTTTTCTGTAGCAGATACACTTTAAAATATTCTGCAGTAGAACAAAAAGTGAAGAAAACCATGAATCAACATCTGACCATTACCTGATGCTGCTGAAGTGAAGCAGAGCAAAGTTACAGAGGTTTGATTAGAGACAGCAAAAGTTTTGCAATTTGGCATCATTTTAAAAAGTTTCAATTTCTTCGTTATAAAACAGCAGAAATGATTCTTTTCAAGGTCATTTTCTGGTGGGAAAAACAGCGACCAACAGCACTGTATATGACTTGTGCATAATAAAGCAAATGAATAATGCAGGAAACAGAGATTTGAGATGGGAAACTGTTCTTGAAGTACAGAGAAAGAGAGAGAGAGCTGTGCAGGCGGTGGAAGCAAAACAGCAAAAGTCAGAGGGGATTAATGACGAGATTTATCAAATGTGGAGCGTAGTTTGGATCTTCTGCTGCTGCTTAAGTGAATTTTGGTTAGAGAGAGATAAAACCTGCAGCTCAGAATCGAGCGCAAAAAAGATGGAAACCGCCGACGCGGTCAGTGAGCTGTCGGCTTTCAGCCCCGACGGCGTGTCCGTGTACGGGCCGTCGGGTGAGAAAGCCGAGGAAGAGAAAGCTGATTGTGATGCTTCGGGTCTGTGTTTACGTCTTTGTGTGGAGTCCGTGTACCTGCTCTCATTTACTGGTTGGTGGTTGTTCAAATAGTTTTGTGAGCCTTAACCTGAGATTCTGGCGTTTCTGGCAAAATACATTTATATTTAAAAGTCGATTCAGGATTTAATGAATCAATATCGCTTCATTCAAGCTACTCGCCTCTCTCTATCCACCTGCACTTTCAAACGTACACACGAAGGACTACGGGAATATCTGGACCACGGCCAATCAGAGAGGTCCTGCCCCTGACTATCTCTGATTGGTTTAGACCACGATAGGGGCATAATGTGTGTCTGTTGTTGACCACACGGACATTTTCAGAGTTGCGGAGACTTTTTTTTAATGTACTGAACGGCTGGTCGCTGGTGCGATCTAGGATTTTATTAGTGCACCAGTGAGAAATTTGGCTGCAAATGTGACCAAATTGGTCAGACTCTAGAGCCCAGAGATCAGCTGCTGTCTGAACTGCACACTTACACTTGGGTTTTGTATTCTTTGCCTTTTTCTCTGCTCTTTTGTGAATTATAAATTCAAGAGGATTTGGATTTCTGTTGATTTCCTGAAGGATTACAACTTCCGAGAGTTTCCATTTTATTTTATTTTGTTTTATTTTGAATTATAACTTTGAGAGGATTTGGATTTCAACTGAATCCCTGGAGTGTTGAAGTTGCAGGGATGCAAAACAGAGATAAGGGCCTCTTCAGGCATGGATGTGCCCGTTCTCTCCTCAATCTCTCTCCTCAAAAGATCAACATTAGCTAAGAGTGGGTTAATTAGATGAGTATTAAGTGATTTCATTATGTGATCATAGTATGTGAGCTGGCTTTCCCCCCCTCCTGCTAAATTGCTTTAATAAAATATCCTGCATTCAAAAGGTTTAAATAGTGGACATTCATTTTTTAACTCTTTCTAAAACAGCAACAAGGCATAAAGCTGTGGATAAGTTTACACCTATATAAATATCACTTACACATTTAATTTACAGTTACAAGTTACAAAGTCACTTTCATCTACGCAGGACTGTAAGCTGTCGTCTGTGAGGCGTCAGCTGTGTTTGTTTGTAACACAGTTCATGGTGGAGAACAGCTGCTCACATACGTATGTGGATCTGAAGATCGTCAGGACTCCAAATGCATATTTCTTCATGTTTATGTGTCGGGATGGCATTCCATGTTTCAAACAAGGTTCTCAGTATCACCTGAAAATCCAGTCACATTTAACAGGGATGGATCGATGGTCAGGGCAGTGATGGGGAAGGATAATGTGGGTTTTTCCTCTCTGAACTCGTGGAATTATTTCCCAAATAACTGTGGTGATTGCAGACTGCAAATGCTCTGAATTTATTAACTGTCAGTTTGCACTCAAACGCTAACACCTCCTCCAGCATTTGTAACGCTGTGCCTCCTCTCCCCTGAAGAGTTGTATTCAGCTTCTTCTGGTTCGCTGTAATGTCCACAAAGTGCAGCTTTTTCAGCCACTCTGGCTGTTCCAGCGCAGAAAAGGCGAGCCCTTTGCTGCTCATGAAAACTTTCACCTCTCCCAGACATTTTCCAATTTCATTGTACTACTGTACTATGTATGACTGTGCAATGACAATAAAGAGATATCTTATCTTACATGCAGCAAAGCGTTTCAGCACCTCTCCTTTGGACAGCAGGACTCTGTCATACAGCAGGAGATCAGGGTAAATGCTCTCCACCTCATCCAGTAATGAGGTGGAGAGCATTTAAACCTTTTGCCATTATTTTATTGATGATCTGAATGACAACATTTATGACCTCTGTGCATTCTAGAGGAAAGGTTTGCGCACACAATGCCTCTTGGTGCAGGATGCAGTGAAACGTCAGCAGCTTTCTATCCAGTGACTTCTGCAGCCAGGCCACAAAGCCCCTGTGCAGTCATACTTACCATACTTTTATTTTTATATTTCAATATCACAATAATCTTCTAATTTAGAACTACAAGTTAAAAAAGAACTAACATAAGTTGCTGATTTGGTCCCTAAAATCCAGAGAGTAATTATTCATGGTAAGGAATTCATGTGGACTCTAAGCGTGTGGGCAGGCAAGGACATTTAAACAGTGAGGCTGACGACCTACCATTTCTTCGTGTGACTGCTTCTGGTCTAAAAGGGACTCCAATACCAAAATTGATGAATTTGACACATAGAAATGCTGGATGATCAGGCGATGTGTCAAACACAATGTTGTCTGGCTTAATGTCTCGATGGTAGACACCCTTGGATTGCATCTCAGTGGCTGCATATACCAGCTGTCTCATTATGACCAGACAGACAGATGAAAAATACGTTCAAATAATCAGATTTACATTATCCATTAAAGTTTGTCATATATGTTATCTTGCCACTCGCTGACCTTAACCTCCCTCTCGTGCACAAAGGTTCTTCTGTTTGCCAGGTAGGCTTCCAAGTCTATGTTTTTTTGGCCTTTCAAAGACCATAATGAGTTCGTCTTCCAAGTCATACCAGTCGTTTTAAGCGGGCGTCACATTGCTGCTCATAGCCTCTGGTCCTGCCCCCACTTTTATTAGCAATGCCACCTCCTTGGGAATCTCGGTCATTTTACCATTAAGAAGCTTGAGAAACAGAACATCAAGGTCAGTGTTCAAACATTAGGCTGTTTGAGGTACACGTTGGGGGAAAACAACAGAAAAAGACAAACATTTCTTACCACTGGTAGGTAGCTGACTAAAAACTGAGCAACATGCTTAATCACCACCTGCATTACAGAGAAAATGTGTTTTAGTAAAAGAGAACAGGAGGAACTAGAAGAATTGTAAAGTGCACACATAAGAAGCCATACTGGGAAATTGGACTAAACTCACTTGAACTCTGACTTTGTCTGCACTTAGAACTATCACAAGACATTAAAACAAAACATCAGGCATTGATGACATCACAGGAATCTAACATTCTAATCTATGCAAACTGTCTCCAAGGCTACATAATATCAAATTAAATCATAGCAAAGGAGTAAAAAGCAGGATCAGTCTTAGGGGGTATGTTACATGTTTGCCAGTTTGGATGAGTGAGTGCAATACTTCATCGGCCTGTGTTGTAGCAACCTGTTGAACCTGCTGAGAAACTTTTCTTTGTCCACTCTGCCCCAAACTTCACATGCTCCATAAAAGTCGAGGCCTAGAGACCTCTGCATAGTTATTAGCATTAGGTTATCAGTATCATCTGATATATATGACATTTACAGTACAGTACTCACACATGACATAGGAGGAATAAATATGAACTTTTTGACATAAATTTGATCATATGAAATTGGATATTTTTAAAAATATGAAACTTTATCCTTCCGTCATACTTCAGAAATATAATATATTAAGTTTTGAACATTTTAAAACATTTAAGTTTGCTCGTTGTATTTATAAGATCCTACATGGACGTGCTCCACAATCATTGGTCAGTCATGTTAAAATCCATTATCAGTGGAAAACAAACCTGATCCTCTACTAGAGGCGATTGTGCAAAACCTTTTAGACATAACACTCAGCAAACAGTTATTATTAGTTAAAGTCAGTGAGATTTGGAGTGATACATGACACATGACGGAATAAGACACGCAGACTTAGCATGACGAACCGACGAGGAACACGTACAGCACAAACAGAACATGATGGCTGGAGGGAAAACACACGTGACAGAAGGAATGGGTCACAAGGGCAAAACATGTAAACGAGAGGAGGAAACGGGAGAAAAAGATATTACTGAAATACATGAAGGGCCAGGGCTTTGGCAGCCAACCAGTCACAGACAAACAGCCACATTTTTTACTGTGTCACCGCAAAGAGCTACATCATACACCTGGGCACACATGAACATCACCCATCCCTTCCTCTGTCCTGCGTCCAGTTTGGGGTATCAAACTCAGGACCCTAACCCCATCAGGCCGGGGTCTTTGTGTGGAGTCTGCATGTTCTCTCCAGCTTCCTCCCACAGTCTAAAGACATGCAGTCAGTGGGGGTCTTCTCGCCCCGTTCACATTCACACAGAGATGCATTGAAGATCACCTTGTGGTTAGTGCCTTCTATTCGATGTACAGACTGAATAATAACACCTTCTAATTAGTTCTGTCTCCTATTGGTGCTCTTCTACGAGTAATCAGTGCTTGATGGCTTACTAAGCTTAACGTTTTTCACAGCACTGATAACAAACACACACAAAACAACAACAACATATATTATCTAAAAAAAACTTGATTGGACCACATTTTGATGTTCATCCTACATGTTTATTGAGATTGTCTAATGTCAACTAACACAGCCAATCCCTCAACATGTTATTCACATTGTCTTCATATTAAATCATTTTTTGCTTTTTAAAGAACTTATTTTACCATTGCACTCAACAACAAACAAATCCTCTCTAACAAAAAAAGTTCAAGGGCCAAATTGCATTATATTTCTTCACATCAATATACAAGTAGGGGTGATGTGGGACGCAGCGAGTTTGAGACCCCTGGTCTAAAACAAGTAATTGCTGATTTCTTTTACAAATCTTCTTGTTAACATAACCTTCTCCTTCATTGCGTTACACTTATTATGAACAGTGCTGTTCTGTAATATAGTCACAATCATTTATGGGATCTACAAAAATAATGTAAACACATTTTCTTATTGTCAGAGACTCGATGACCATGATTGAAAGTAAAACGAGGAAATGACATACTCTGAGGCTACCTTCCTAGCACTGCACAGGTTTCATACGTTTGTTGAAAGGGGCTTATGAGTGAGAGCAGAGAGGGGACAAGCACACCGGTGGCCTTTGTTTGAGACTTCAAGAAAGTTCCATCCTTGGCTTTAAACTGTCATCTAATTAAAAACATTGTGCCTAATATCACATTATGGTAAATTTGCCAGCAGTTTGTTGTCTCCGGCTAACATTGTGCCTTGTGAAACCAGTTTTATGACCTCTTTCAGTTTTCTCTTTGAGACATTTTCATGAGAACAGTATGGAGCATTCCATCGTTCACCATTCTTGATCCTTCTTTCCTCTGTGGTCTCCATTCCTGCAAAGTGGTATTGGATGTACGTTTTTCACAACATTGATAACAAACACACACAAAACAACAACATATATTATCTAAAAATCTATATCTGTGTATGTAAATATCTGTGACCTCGTGACTCACTCATCCCATCTGAACTGTGGTGTAATTATGAGGTCACAGGGGGACGTGAATTTATTCACAAAGTTGAAAGAGAGTTTGGGTCATAACTCAAAGACACAATGATGCAGTCAAATCATTGGAATTAAATATCTGTAAATTACACGATTTAGAGGGGTCTGACATCACATCCAGTCTCTCTGCTATGATGTCAAATAACAATGCCAGACTCGCTTCTCTCTGATGTGATGTCAAATATCAATGCCAAATTCGCTTCTCTGTTGTGATGTCAAATATCAATGCCAAACTCACTTCTCTGTTGTGATGTCAAATATCAATGCCAAACTCACTTCTCTGTTGTGATGTCAAATATCAATGCCAAACTCACTTCTCTGTTGTAATGTCAAATGTCAATGCCAGACTCGCTTCTCTGTTGTGATGTCAAATATCAATGCCAAACTCACTTCTCTGTTGTGATGTCAAATATCAATGCCAGACTCGCTTCTCTGTTGTGATGTCAAATATCAATGCCAGATTCGCTTCTCTGTTGTGATGTCAAATGTCAATGCCAGAATCGCTTCTCTGTTGTGATGTCAAATATCAATGCCAAATTGAGTCTTGAGTTCATATAAAAGGGGACTCATGTTCAAGCATCTCTCATGGACTTGGAAACACAGACAATACAGGATATTCCAAAAGAGCTTCGGGACTCACTGGTAAGGAAGAGCGTTCATTACAAGTCTGTATTATTGGTCCAACTCATGCAAGAACTTCTCTCTTGCATTCAGTAAGTGCATCTGCTTGGACCAGTTGTACACAACAACTGCTACAAATTCTATCTGATCCTTCATTTTATGTCTATCAAAATGAGTTCTATGTTTCATATCAAGATCACTTTGAATGGAGACACTGATGGTGGTTGTATTCCTAAGTGCACCAACTCAAAGTGACCTTGGATACGAGTTTACAGCAATTAGACACTTTGAAGCAAACTTTAGTTAACATGGTTCACTTACAGAACATCTCAAATAGAGACCCCTCAAATGGAAACACTTGTGGTTTTCCTTTTGCCTTAGTGCTCCTATTTGGGGAAGTCTTTATTTTGAATAGTTCAGGGAATCATTAATTTATGTGTTAATAAGATGCCTCTGATTGAAGCCGCACAAATCCTTCAACAGCTACTGGAGACAAAAGAGGAAACCAAAATACAATGGGCCGCTATTACAGTGGTTAGCCAACCATTGGTTTCATGACTGAATGTCATTGACTTAAATGTGGGTGGGACTGAAAGAGGAGTCTTGAGTTCATATAAAAGGAGACTCAAGTCTAGGTAACCCTCATGGATTTCGAAACACAGACAATACAGGATATTCCAAAAGAGATTCCTGACTCACTGGTAAGGAAGAGCACTCATTACAAGTCTGTATTATTGGTCCAACTCATGCAAGAACTTGACTCTTGAATTCAGTAAGTGCATCTGCTTGGACCAGTTGTACACAACTGTCATGGTCGTGAGTACGTCTGAACCTGGAGACTAACTGTTTCTCTGTCTGTGTATAGATTCCCCCCGGACCCGTTTCCCTGTGCACTGTGACTGAGCGTGAGCAAGAGTGGTAGAGGAAAGAAGAGGAGCTGTGTGTGTTTGCGAGAGCTGTATGGGAATCTCCCCTCCCTGGACTCCTGCCCCTTTCACTCCCGGACCCTGGAACCCCGGCCCCTTTTCCCCAGACACCGTTGTGTGTATATATATGTCACTGTGGAGAACACTGTAAATAAATTCACTTTTGATTTGAAGGAACTTGTGGTCTGCGCCTGAGTCCGCTCCGCTAACCGTGACAGAACGATCCAGCCACAACATGGACTCAGCAGACCAGAATACCGTCGGACAGGCACTGGCTGCCCAAGAAGCGGCGCTGACCCGCCACGAACAAATGTTACACCAGGTGCGAGGTGAGATCGCCGCAGTAACCCAAGCTGTTTCCCGTTTGACTACACCAGGGGGCGTACAGCCGGGGAATCCCCAGCCAGCTCACCCTGCCCTGAAGGAAACACTCGCAGCGGCCACAGCAAGCCCCTCATCGGCAGCCACTCCATCCTCTGACGGTCCTCTGCCTTCGCCTGAACCCTTTACGGGTGAGTCGGAAAAGTGCTCTGGTTTTTTGACCCAGTGCGCATTGATTTTCCGCGAATAGCGGCGCTTCCATAACAATGACGGGGCGAAGATTGCTTTCTTTGTACAGATGCTAAGGGATCGTGCTTTGAAATGGGCCTAGGTGGTATTAAACTCCGACCCTGGGATTTCTTTTGAGGTGTTTGTGGCTAAATTTAAGACTGTGTTTAACAGAGGCTCTGGAGCCGAGGCTGCGGCGCTCCGCCTCCTTAACTTCAAGCAAGGTAAGCGGAGTATGGCAGACTATTCAATCGACTTTTGGATTTTGGCAGAAGAAACCGGCTGGGGACCGGAGGCGCTCAGGAGCACACTGTTAAATAACATTCGTGAGGATCTGAAAGATGAATTGATTATGCGGGACCTCCCCACTGCTTTTGATGAACTGATGTCTTTGTGCATTAAGGTGGATGAGCGGCTACGGGCTCGTCGACAAGCACGGAACTCCAGTTCCCAGGAGGCCGCGGGGCAACGAGGGGTGGAGGCCTCGGCTGATTACCGGTCCTCCCGGACACCAGAGGGTGCCGACGGAGAGGTACAACCCATGCAAATTGGCAGTGCATTGGCGGCGCATCACGGCCAGTGAGTGCCTGTATTGTGGTAACAAGGGACACATGATCGCCTCCTGTCCGTCGTGAGCAAAAGGCTGCGCCCGCCAGTGATGGTAGGAGTACTGGTGGGCGGTTTGAATCAGGATAAATCTCCTCCACGTTTAGCCCTGCCGGCTAAGCTTCTGGTCCACTCAGAGTGTCATTCTCTTTCTGTGCTCATTGATTCAGGAGCAGAACAAAATTTCATTGACTCTGAACTAGCAAAACAACTCTGTGTAACTGTGGAGTCACTGCCTCACGCCTTACGTGTCATGGCTTTGTCAGGGCAGCGCCTCCCCGACATCACGCACATCACTGAACCGCTCACCCTCACACTGTCTGGCAATCATTCGGAGGAGATTAGCTTTTTTGTTTTTCACTCCACCCAGACGCCGTTAGTTCTCGGGCATTCCTGGCTCCAGCAACACAACCCCACTATTAATTGGCAGAAAGGAGGCATCACTGGCTGGGGAGAGGAGTGTCATATGACCTGCCTTAAGGCTGCCTTACCTCCTAACACATCGGTCACCGGCCCAGAGCCACCACGGTCTTCCTACTTAGCGGATGTGCCGTCTGTTTACCACGATCTCGCTGAGGTGTTTCGGAAGGACCGAGCCCAGTCGCTGCCACCCCATCGGCCCTACGACTGCGCCATAGACCTGCTGCCGGGAGCTCCCTTACCGACCAGCCGCCTTTATAGCCTCTTGCTGCCGGAACGGGAGGCTATGGAGAAATATATAACGGAATCCCTCGCTGCCGGCATCATCCGTGCCTCTTCCTCACCCGTCGCAGCGGGTTTCTTCTTTGTGGAAAAGAAGGATAAGACCCTCCGACCCTGTATTGACTATCGGGGACTCAATAACATTACGGTCAGGAATAAATATCCACTGCCTCTGCTCACCTCTGCTTTCGAACTTCTCCAGGGCACCACCATATTCAGCAAGCTGGACTTAAGAAACGCTTACCACCTGGTTCGGATTCGAGACGGCGATGAATGGAAGACAGCGTTCAATACCCACCTTGTACATTTCGAGTATCTGGTCATGCCGTTCGGCCTCACTAACGCACCTGCAGTATTCCAGGCTCTGGTCAACGATGTTCTAAGGGACTTTATTAACAGATTTGTGTTTGTCTACCTAGACGACATTCTGATCTTCTCCTCTTCCCAGGCTGAACACGAGACCCAGGTCCGGCTGGTACTGCAACGCCTTCTGGAGAACCGGCTGTTCGTCAAAAGCGAGAAATGTGAGTTTTATGTGCCCACTGTTGCCTTCCTAGGGTACATAATCGAGCATGGAGATCTCCGACCCGACCCTGTGAAAGTCAAGGCTGTTGTGAATTGGAAACAACCGTCGCCAGTTGCAACGCTTTCTTGGCTTCGCTAACTTCTACAGGAGATTCATACGGGACTTCAGCAGGATTGCCTTACCATTAACCCAGTTAACCTCTCCCAAGCTTGCTTTTCAGTGGAGTGACGCCGCCCAATCAGCCTTTCAGGAGCTCAAGAAACCGTTTGCCTCAGCGCCCATCCTGGTCCAGCCTGACACCACTCTTCAGTTCGTGGTAGAGGTCGACGCATCCGACTCAGGAGTGGGGGCCGTCCTTTCCCAACAGAAGGAGGGTAAGCTGCACCCCTGTGCCTTTTTTTCCCGTCGTCTCACCCCTGCAGAACGTAACTACGATGTGGGCGACCGGGAGCTGCTGGCGATTAAGCTGCCCTGGAAGAATGGCGGCATTGGCTGGAGGGCACCACTCAACCCTTCGTGGTCTGACCAATCACAAAAACCTGGCCTACCTTCAAACGGCGAAACGTCTCAATGCTCGACAGGCCAGATGGGCCCTGTTTTTCACCCGTTTCCACTTCTCAATCACCTACAGACCTGGTTCCCGGAACGTCAAACCGGACGCTCTCTCCCGTCAGTTCTCCGCAGCTGAAGAAAAGGCGGATCTGGATTCCATCCTGCCGGCAACCTGTACTATCGGGGCAATCACCTGGGAGATCGAGGCGGCCATCCGGGCGGCTCAGGAAGCCGAACCGGACCCGGGAGGGGGACCCACCCACAGACTCTATGTTCCGCGCTCTGTCAGATCCCAGGTCCTGCAATGGGCTCACACAGCCATGCCATCCAGGGATACATCGCACTGTCAAGTTTCTCCAGCGGTACTTCTGGTAGCCCTCACTCACCCAAGATACTTGGGAATACATCACCGCTTGTACGGTCTGTGCCCGAAACAAACTATCGAACCAACCCCCGGCAGGTCAGCTCCATCCATTATCCACTCCTTCC
Organism: Neolamprologus brichardi; assembly: GCF_056152115.1. Lineage (NCBI taxonomy): Eukaryota > Metazoa > Chordata > Actinopteri > Cichliformes > Cichlidae > Neolamprologus > Neolamprologus brichardi. The sequence continues at coordinate 1,185,240 of NW_028270137.1, read as the reverse complement.
AGGCCATGGTCTCACATAGCACTGGACTTCATCACCGGGCTACCTCCTTCAGCAGGTAACACCGTCATTCTCACCATAATCGATCGTTTCTCTAAAGCGGCTCATTTCATTGCTCTGCCTAAGCTTCCCACAGCTCTAGAGACCGCACGCCTACTCGCCACGCACGTCTTCCGCCTGCATGGGATCCCGGAAGACATAGTGTCCGACAGAGGGCCTCAATTCACTTCTCGGGTCTGGAAGGAGTTCTGCAACTCTCTGGGAGCAAAGGTCAGTCTATCCTCAGGCTATCACCCTCAGAGCAACGGCCAGTCCGAGCGGGCCAACCAGGAACTGGAGACCGCCCTGCGCTGCGTCGCCTCCACCAATCAAACCATCTGGAGTGAGGAGTTGCCATGGATCGAGTACACCCATAACAGCTTGACTGCCTCTGCCACCGGCCGGTCTCCATTCGAAGCTTCCTTGGGATATCAGCCTCCTCTTTTTCCTGCTGTGGAAGGTGAGCACTCTGTACCCTCCGTCCAGGCTCATCTGCGCAGGTGCCGACGAGTTTGGCGGGCAACTAAGGCGGCCCTACTACGCACGAAGGAGAACAACAAACACATCGCAGACCGGCACCGGACCCCAGCACCCGAATACTCTGTCAGCCAGAAGGTATGGCGCTCTACCCGCTTTGTTCCTGTCAGGACCAAATCCAAAAAACTTACACCCAACTTCATCGGCCCTTTTGAAATCTCTGCCTTGGTCAACCCTGTCTCTGTGAAGTTAAAACTCCCTCGCAATATGAAAATCCATGATGTCTTCCATGTTTCACAAATCAAACCTGTCGGGTCCAGTCCTCTGTGCCCTCCTTCCAGGCCCCCTCCTCCCGCCCGGCTCGTGGACGGGTTGCCAGCTTACTCCATCACTCGCATAATGGACTCATGGCGCCGGGGGTGTGGCTGTCAGTACCTGGTTGACTGGGAGGGCTATGGCGTGGAGGAACGGTCCTGGGTCCCGTGAGCGGCCGTTCTGGACAAGCCCATGCTCCGGGAGTTCCGCCGCCTGCATCCGGGCTCCCGTTGAGGGGGGGGTACTGTCATGGTCCCCGCACCTCGCCAGCTGACAGCAGTCAGGCGCTATGTTTTGTGTTGTTTATTCTCCTCTCTTGCCTCTGCTCTCTTTCTCTCTCTCGTCCTCTCCCTCTCTCTTTCTCCTGCCGGGGCGGAGCTCAGTATGGGCTCCCGCCCCTGGCCCACGCACCTGGGGATGATCAGCACACCTGCCGCTGATTACGAGAATTAGAGTACTACTTAAGATGGCGAGTCTGCTCTACTCGTCGCTGGATCGTTGAGCCATCAGCGTCAGTCGTCCTGCACTCTGCAAAGTTTTGGTCGTGAGTACGTCTGAACCTGGAGACTAACTGTTTCTCTGTCTGTGTATAGATTCCCCCCGGACCTGTTTCCCTGTGCACTGTGACTGAGCGTGAGCAAGAGTGGTAGAGGAAAGAAGAGGAGCTGTGTGTGTTTGCGAGAGCTGTATGGGAATCTCCCCTCCCTGGACTCCTGCCCCTTTCACTCCCGGACCCTGGAACCCCGGCCCCTTTTCCCCAGACGCCGTTGTGTGTATATATATGTCACTGTGGAGAACACTGAAAATAAATTCACTTTTGATTTGAAGGAACTTGTGGTCTGCGCCTGAGTCCGCTCCGCTAACCGTGACAACAACAACTGCTAAAAAATTCTACCTGACCCTCCATGTTACGTATATCAAATTGAGTTCTATGTTTCATATCAAGATCACTTTGAATGGAGACACTGATGGTGGTTGTATTCCTAAGTGCACCAACTCAAAGTGACCTTGCATATGAGTTTACAGCAATTAGACACTTTGAAGCAAACTTTAGTTAACATGGTTCACTTACAGAACATCTCAAATAGAGACCCCTCAAATGGAAACACTTGTGGTTTTGCTTTTGCCTTAGTGCTCCTATTTGGGGAAGTCTTTATTTTGAATAGTTCAGGGAATCATTAATTTATGTGTTAATAAGATACCTCTGATTGAAGCCGCACAAAACCTTCAATTCAATTCAAGTCAATTCAATTTTATTTATATAGCGCCAAATCACAACAAAAGTCGCCTCAAGGCGCTTCATAGATACAGAGAAAAACCCAACAATCGTATGACCCCCTATGAGCAAGAACTTTGGCAGTGGGAAGGAAAAACTCCCTTTTAACAGGAAGAAACCTCCGGCAGAACCAGGCTCAGGGAGGGGCGGCCATCTGCTGCGACCGGTTGGGGTGAGAGAAGGAAGACAGGATAAAAGACATGCTGTGGAAGAGAGACAGACGTTAATAACAGATATGATTCAACACAGAGAGGTCTGTTAATACATAGAGAGCGAGAAAGGTGACTGGAAAGGAAAAACTCAATGCATCATGGGAATCCCCCGGCAGCCTACATCTATTGCAGCATAACTAAGGGAGGATTCAGGGTCACCTGGTCCAGCCCTAACTATATGCTTTAGCAAAAAGGAAAGTTTTAAGCCTAATCTTAAAAGTAGAGATAGTGTCTGTCTCCCGAATCCAAACTGGAAGCTGGTTCCACAGAAGAGGGGCCTGAAAACTGAAGGCTCTCCCTCCCATTCTACTTTTAAATACTCTAGGAACAACAAGTAGGACTGCAGAGCGGGAGCGAAGTGCTCTAATAGGGTGATATGGTACTACAAGGTCATTAAGATAAGATGGGGCCTGATTATTTAAGACCTTGTATGTGAGGAGCAGGATTTTGAATTCAATTCTGGATTTAACAGGAAGCCAATGAAGGGAAGCCAAAACAGGAGAAATATGCTCTCTCTTTCTAGTCCCTGTCAGTACTCTTGCTGCAGCATTTTGGATTAGCTGAAGGCTTTTCAGTGAGTTTTTAGGACATCCTGATAATAATGAATTGCAGTAGTCCAGCCTGGAAGTAATAAATGCATGAACTAGTTTTTCAGCGTCACTCTGAGACAGGATATTTCTAATTTTAGAGATGTTGCGCAAATGGAAGAACGCAGTCTTACATATTTGTTTAATATGTGCGTTGAAGGACATATCCTGGCCAAAAATGACTCCAAGGTTCCTCACAGTGTTACTGGAGGCCAAGGTAATCCCATCCAGAGTAAGAATCTGGTTAGATACCATATTTCTAAGCTTTTCAGCGCCGAGTACAATGACCTCAGTTTTATCTGAGTTAAGAAGCAGAAAGTTAGTGGCCATCCAAGTCTTTATGTCTTTAAGACATTCCTGCAGTTTAACTAATTGGTGTGTGTTATCTGGCTTCATGGACAGATAGAGCTGGGTGTCATCTGCATAGCAGTGAAAATGTATGCTATGTCTTCTAATGATGCTGCCTAGGGGAAGCATGTATAATGTAAACAGAATTGGTCCTAGCACTGAACCCTGTGGAACTCCATAATTAACCTCAGTGTGTGAAGAGGACTCTCCATTTACATGCACAAATTGGAGTCTATTAGATAGATATGATACAAACCACTGCAGTGCAATACCTGTAATACCTACAGCATGTTCTAATCGCTCTAATAGGATATTATGGTCAACAGTATCGAATGCTGCACTAAGGTCAAGAAGGACAAGCACAGAGATGAGTCCACTGTCAGAGGCCATAAGAAGATCATTTGTAACCTTCACTAAAGCTGTTTCTGTGCTGTCCTTCAACGGCTACTGGAGACAAAAGAGGAAACCATAATACAAATGGACGCTACTACAGTCATACATCTGTTTGGTGGCGCTGTCACTTGGTGTTCGCTCGCTCTGCGGCAGAGTATCACTTCCTGTTCCTGCTCAAACACAGTGGTGTTTCTGAGTAGCTTATCTGCTTAGCAATTTAATTAACAACTTTTAAATACATTCTTTTTTCATAGTATAATCTTCACGTGCTTCATCCGAAGCACACTTTCTGTGTACTCACTACCTAATTTATAGCCAAAGTATTCACTCTCTGTCTCTGTACTGTTTCGCTCGGTTAGCTTAGCTCGTAGCCGAATTGTTAGCACCATGGCTACTTCACCTGTCCCTCCTGCACTTTCTTGCTCATTGTGTCAGATGTTTAGTTACTCCTCGGCCTCCTTTAGCAGTAATGATATCTGTAAAAAATGTAGCATATTTGCAGCTCTGGAGGCCAGGATTACTGAATTGGAGACTTGGCTTCGCACCCTTCATTCACCCGTAGCTAGCCAGGCCCCTGTAGCTGGTGCAGCCGAAGATAGCGAAAGGTCCTGCTAGCTGTTCCCCGGCAGGCCCCAAGCAGCTGGGGAAAGAGGGCGGCTGGGTGACGGTGAGGAGGAAGCATAGTCCTAAACAGAAGCCCCAGGTACACCACCAACCCGTTCATGTGTCTAACCGTTTTTCCCCACACGGCGACACACCCGCCGGGGGTCAAACTCTGGTAATTGGTGATTCTGTTCTCAGACATGTGAAGCTAGAGACACCGGCAACCATAGTCAATTGTCTTCCAGGGGCCAGAGCAGGCGACGAAGGAAATTTAAAACTGCTGGCTAAGGGTAAACGTAAATTCAGTAAAATCATAATTCACGTCGGCAGTAATGACACCCGGTTACGCCAATCGGAGGTCACTAAAATCAATATTGAATCGGTGTGCAACTTTGCCAAAACAATGTCGGACTCTGTAGTTTTCTCTGGTCCCCTCCCCAATCAGACCAGGAGTGACATGTTTAGCCGCATGTTCTCCTTAAATTGCTGGCTGTCTGAGTGGTGTCCCAGAAATGATGTGGGCTTCATAGATAATTGGCAAACCTTCTGGAGGAAACCTGGTCTTGTTAGGAGAGACGGCATCCATCCCACTTTGGATGGAGCAGCTCTCATTTCAAGAAATATGGACAAATTTATTAAACCCCCCAAAATATGACTGTCCAGAGTTGGGACAAGGAAGCAGAGCTGCAGTCTTACACGCCTCTCTGCAGCTTCTCTCCTCCTGCTACCCCCCCAAAAACCCATCTCCATAGAGACTGTGTCGGCTTCCAAAAAGCCAAAGAACAAACTAAAAACCAGCAACAAACAACTTAAACATAAACAATCACAAAGAAAGAACAATACAGTATCCACATCTGAACCAAAGAGTAAAACAGTGAAATGTGGATTATTAAATATTAGGTCTCTCTCCTCCAAGTCTCTGTTAGTACATGACTTAATAATTGATCAACAAATCGATTTACTCTGCCTTACAGAAACCTGGTTGCAGCAGGATGATTATGTTAGTTTAAATAAATCAACACCCCCGAGTCATTCTAACTAACAGAAATCTCGAAGCACAGGCCGAGGGGGCGGTGTGGCAGCAATTTTTCACACCAGTCTATTAATTAATGAAAGACCAAGACAGACTTTTAATTCATTTGAAAGCCTGATGCTTAACATTGTCCACCCCAGCTGTGAAACTCAGAAACCAGTCTTACTTGTTATCATCTATCGTCCACCTGGGCCTTACACAGAGTTTCTGTCTGATTTCTCAGACTTTATATCTAATTTAGTTCTGAGCTCAGATAAAATAATTATTGTGGGTGATTTTAACATCCATGTAGATGCTAAAAATGACAGCCTCAACATGGCATTTAATCTGTTGTTAGACTCAATTGGTTTCTCTCAAAATGTAAAAGAACCCACCCACCACTTTAATCACACTCTAGATCTTGTTTTAACATATGGCATAGAAACTGAACATTTAACAGTGTTTCCTGAAAACCCTCTCTTGTCTGATCATTTCCTGATAACATTTACATTTACAATAATTGATTACGCAGCAGTGGAGAGTAGACTTTATCACAGTAGATGTCTTTCTGAAAGCGCTGTAACTACGTTAAAGAATATAATCCACCCACTGTTATCATCGTCAATGCCCTGTACCAACACAGAGCAGAGCAGCTATCTGAACGCTACCCCAACAGAGGTCGATTATCTTGTTAATAATTTCACCTCCTCACTACGTACGCCTCTGGATACTGTAGCTCCAGTGAAAACTAAGGTCTCTAATCAGAAGTACCTGACTCCGTGGTATAATTCTCAAACACGTAGCCTAAAGCAGATGACTCGTAATCTGGAGAGGAAATGGCGTGTCACAAATTTAGAGGATCATCATTTAGCCTGGAGAAATAGTTTGCTGCTTCATAAGAAAGCCCTCTGCAAAGCCAGAACATCTTACTATTCGTCACTGATTGAAGAAAATAAGAACAACCCCAGGTTTCTCTTCAGCACTGTAGCCAGGCTGACAAAAAGTCCGAGCTCTGTTGAGCCAACCACCCCTTTAACGTTAACTAGTAATGACTTCATGAACTTCTTCACAAATAAAATTTTTATCATTAGAGAACAAATTACCAATAATCATCCCACAGATGTAATATTATCTACAGCTACTCTTAGTACCATTGCTGTTAAGTTAGACTCTTTTTCTCCAATCGATCTTTCTGAGTTAACTTCAATAATTACTTCCTCCAAACCATCAACGTGTCTTTTAGACCCCATTCCTACAAAACTGCTCAAAGAAGTCCTGCCATTAATTAATTCTTCGATCTTAAATATGATCAACCTATCTCTAATAATCGGCTATGTACCACAGGCCTTCAAGCTGGCTGTAGTTAAACCTTTACTCAAAAAGCATCTCTAGACCCAGCAGTCTTAGCTAATTATAGGCCAATCTCCAACCTTCCTTTCATATCAAACATCCTTGAAAGAGTAGTTGTCAAACAGCTAACAGATCATCTGCAGAGGAATGGTTTATTTGAAGAGTTTCAGTCAGGTTTCAGAGTTCATCACAGCACAGAAACAGCTTTAGTGAAGGTTACAAATGATCTTCTTATGGCCTCTGACAGTGGACTCATCTCTGCCGGTTCTGCCGGAGGTTTCTTCCTGTTAAAAGGGAGTTTTTCCTTCCCACTGTCGCCAAAGTGTTTGCTCATAGGGGGTCATGTGATTGTTGGGTTTTTCTCTGTATCCATGAAGCGCCTTGAGGTGGTAAAAACAATAGAGGGGTTGGAGTTTATCACCTTGGTGTTTATATAAGTCTGCGTGTGCATTAGTCATACAGCATATCCATGTATATATATGTGTGTGCGTGTCCAGAGTTCAGCTGAGACAGTGTCCTTCGCCCCGCCAGGCTAAGTAAACAGTCTTACAGCCAACCCAGGTGGCCTTGCATGGAATGGGAAGGAACAGACTAAACACAGTGGTTATCAGGGTGTTGTTGTTCAGCTCCGGCCTTGAGGCCGCAGCTGGCGCCAAGAGGGTATCCGCATGAAGTGATGGTGCTTTTTAATTTAGTGCGAACAGCTCATATGAATTTCAAAGCAGTTCTACAGTCCAACACTGGTCTCTCAATCTCCCGTTGGAGAGCCGCGAGCTTCGCCATAATTGCGTTCTGTGATGTTGTTATTTCTTGTGCTCAAAGAGCCGATTCTGAGAACTCACGGCCGCAGTGAGCTGCTCCAAGATGTGATCCAATTTGCGCTCAGATCTTATCCGTGCTGACTCAATGAGCCCATTTTGAGAAACTCACGTCTCTTCCCATCATTTCAATCCCAGCGGGCAGCCTTGTGGGGGTTTGAACAGCCAGTTCCACTTTCTTAATTCTTTGATAAGTCAGGGCCAAGCCAGCTCCGATCAGCCAGAACCCTGTTACCATGGTTCAGAATAGGTAGATATCTTCAGCAGTCAGGCTCACCCGAGCCCAAACTTCTCATTGAGAAAGGGGTGTCAATTGCATTCAGGGACCAGTTGATCCAATCCAGAATTCCTCTTTTAGGTTTTAGAGAACAGACTGTGAGAGAGTGTTCAGGGAAAAGTAATACAAAAAACATGAGACTAGACAAGGACACAAGAGGCTAAGCAGGGAAGATAAGGGAGAGGAGGAGTGCGACCGCCTTCGTCAAGAGCAAGAGAGAAGATCAACACCGAAAACAACACCGAATTTTCAAGCCTTGTAATGCGACAGGTTAAAGAATTAACATTCAGCTTACCCTCTGAAATGTCAGTGTGCATCTCAGATGTGTTGTTGTCATCAGGGATGATGTGACGTACCAGCCAATCCATCACCGCACCCAGCTGCAAAACTGTGACGCAATCTGCTGTGGTGGCATTAAAGTCCTGCCAGTTTACAGCGGCTGATTTGGTCCCTAAAATCCAGAGAATAATTATTCATGGTAAGGAATTCATGTGGACTCTAAGCCTGTGGGCAGGCTACTTAAACTAGAAACAAGAACAACAAATAAGATTAAAAGAACAAAACCATGAACAACCAATAATCCAGAAATAGAACACAAACACAAAAAACTGGGAAACACCAGGATCATGACAAAAACATGTCATATGTGCATACAGCTTGATGTCATATAAGCCTTGTGGTATGATGTCATATAGGCATACAGTATGATGTCATATATGCATTCAGTTTTATGTCATATTACTACCTGGATTTTGGACTCCCTCACCTACCCACCACAGGACTCAGGGCTGTGTGTCGGACAGTCTGCAGTACGGGGGCCCCACGGGGAACGGTTCTGGCTCCGTTCCTCTTCACCATCTACACTGCAGACTTCTCCCACAACTCCACCCAGTGCTTCCTGCAGAAGTTCTCTGATGACTCTGCAATAGTCGGCCTCATCACTGATGGGGACAACAAAGAGTACAGAGGACTGACTCAGGACTTTGTGGACTGGTGCAGCTGAACTACCTCCAGATCAACACCAGTAAAACCAAGGAGCTGGTGGTAGACTTCCGCAGGCACAAGCATTCTCCACTGCAACCACTGAACATCCAAGGTATGGACATCGAGGCTGTGGACAGCTAGAAATGAACCTTTTTGTTCACTCACTGTCTCGCTTCCGGTTTGGATCTTGCACTTGTGTCCATCCCATTTACCTCGTGCTGCTGGGCCGTGACAGATGTCATATATGTCATACAGCTTGGTGTCATTTATGTCATACAGCCTTGTCTCATGTATGCACTCAGCTTGAAGTCCTGGAACGAGAGAGCTTGATATCGTATATGCATTCAGATTGATGTCATATAGGCATACAGTAGGATGTCATATAGGCATACAGTATGATGTCATATAGGCATACAGTATGATGTCATATAGGCATTCAGTATGATGTCATATAGGCATACAGTATGATGTCATATAGGCATACAGTATGATGTCATATAGGCATACAGTATTGTAGCCGAGTGGTAAATTAATAATAATATTTTCCATTTCAGTTAACCAAATGTCCATTTAAGGTTCAAAAAGGGGTCTTAAAATGTTGTTTCTTTGTTTCCATGTATGGTAAGACAAGAATGTTATTGGGTAATTTAATGTTATTGCTTGTGCTATTTCTCTGGCTATCTGCATGTTGCGTGCACTTGAAGCTGTTAATTTTATAGGTTTGTGTAGTTGCATATTGTGGTCACTGGGGGGCAGTGCTCAAGGGTTAAGGTTACACAGACGGACCAGTAGCAAGCAGGAGAAAACACAGGGCTTCTATGCACACAGGAGCAATCAGGGAATGAGAAACAGGAGGAAGACACAGCTGGGATAATTATACATAACAAGATGAGGGGAAGCAAAACTAGACTCTGCACGTAGGACTGGGACAATTCACAAACACGTGCACTTGACACTGAGAGACAAACTGAAAAAATATGACACATGGAACACAACGAAGACAGAGACTTAAACTAGAAACAAGAACAACAAATAACATCAAAAGAACAAAACCATGAACAACCAATAATCCAGAAATAGAACACAAACACAAAAAACTGGGAAACACCAGGATCATGACGAAAACATGTCATATGTGCATACAGCTTAATTACATTTATGGCACGCAGGTTTATATCGTTTATGACATAAAGCTGGATGTCATGGAATACATAAAACTTAATGGTAAATTGCGGGTATTTATTTAGCGCTTTACTAGTCCCTAAGGACCCCAAAGCACTTTACATATCCAGTCATCCACACATTCACACATTCATTCACACACTGGTGATGGCAGCTACATTGTAGCCACAGCCACCCTGGGGCGCACTGACAGAGGCGAGGCTGCCGGATACTGGCACCACCGGGCCCTCTGACACCACCAGTAGGCAACGGGTGAAGTGTCTTGCCCAAGGACATAACGACCGAGACTGTCAGAGCCGGGGCTCGAACTGGCAACCTTCCGATTACAAGACGAACTCCCAACTCTTGAGCCACGATCGCCCCATTTTAATGTCTTATAAGTCTTACAGATTGATGTCATTTATGTCACACAGCCTGATCTCATGTATGCCCTCAGCTTGAAGCCCTGGATCAAGACAGCTTGATGTCATGTATGGTATCCAGCTTGATGTTGTCATGGTCTGGGTGCGTACCTGTAGGTTTCCAACAGCGGTCCTTTTCCTTTGGGTGGAGATCGGTTGCTCCTCCCTGGCTGAGCACCTGTGGGCAATTATTCCAGCAGCATATAAGATCTGCGCACTCAATCAGTCATGGCCTGAGTATCAGGTTAGTCAGTGATGTTTTATTGCTCAGTCCAGATCCTGTGTGAAAACTTACCTGCTTTTTCCTGTCTTCAGAGTCGGCTCCTGGAGTGGGGTTCTCGCCTCAGTCATCCCCGCTTTTCTGGACCTGGGCCACCAGCTGCTGGTACAGCATTGCCAACTAGCCTGAAACGCACCTCGACCTCATCTGGGCCTTGCCCCCCACCTGTCCCCTTCACCTGAAACCAATGCCCTGGTGTCTTCATAGTATTTTTCCCAGCCCAGCTTCCACCTCCCCACTGCCACAGCTGTCCCGCTGTATTCTAGAGCTGTCTAGTTTTCATTTAGTTGCCTTAGTTTTGACAGCGCACCCACTAGTGTAGTGGCTTCGTTTAAATTTGGCTTGTGTGTTTAATTTGTGGGGGAAGAAATGAACCTTTTTGTTCACTCACTGTCTCGCTTCCGGTTTGGATCTTGCACTTGTGTCCATCCCATTTACCTCGTGCTGCTGGGCCGTGACAGATGTCATATATGGCATACAATATGATGTCATATAGGCATAGAGTATGATGTCATATAGGCATACAGTATGATATCATGTCAGGCCAATGGTCAATGGTAACTTTTATTGTCCCTAACGGGAAATTGATTTGCAGTATGTCCGTACAAACGAACAAACGGACAACCAACACATCACATACACTCACCAAAATAATATAATATAATATAAGCCTGAGAAAACAACCTAGATTTTTCATCAAAAAAGTGCAATGGCAACAACACTTATGGTTTAGTGTTATTAACTATGATAATAGCAGTAGGTACAAAAAACAATCTTTGTCTCTTTGTCTTCACTGCAGGCACTTTATAACGACGACCTGATGGAACAGTTGAAAATCATTAAAGAGAGGATGATCTGAACACAACAGGACAGAGGTTGCCTTTCTCAGCACCTGCCTGTTATAAAAGTCCACAAGCTGGACCTGAGACCTCCCTGAAATCTTGCCAGCCACTTTAACCAGGTTTTTAAGTCTGGTCTTATTATTCAGGGACATATTACCGTACCAAGCAATGATACAGAAAGTTAAAACAGATTCAATAAAACGTTTATAAAAAAGAGTCATCATTTCAGATGAAACATTGAAACCTCTCAACCTCCTTAAAAAGTCTTTGTTGAACCTTTTTCACTGTAGCAGCAAGATGTGACTCAAAGGACAGAGTCTTATCAAGAACAACCCCCAAATACTTATAACTGTCCACCAGTTCAATGGCTGCACATTTACCACTGTTAGCGCAGGATGGGGGGATGTCTTCCTGAGGTCAATAACCACGTCCTTGGTTTTCAAGGTGTTAATCATTAAGAAGGACTGATCACACCATGAAAACAAACTCACCCACAACAGGCCCATGGGAATCCTCTTCACCATGAAGGAGGCTTACAATGACTGTGTCATCTGCATATTTAATGAAATGCCTGTTGGCCTGTGTACTGCGACAGTCATTAGTGTACAAAATATACAGTAGAGGAGAGAGACAACAACCTTGTGGTGAGCCCAAGGGCGTAGATTTGGTTTTGGCATTGGTGGGGACGGATGATTCAGCCATCGACCCCTGCCCTGTTTCTTATTTTTTCTTTTTTGTCTTTGCTTCTTGATAAAAGGAGAAATATACTTGCCTACATATGCTATTCTACATGCTTTTAAACCATTTAAAATTACAATTCATAGTTTTACATTTGAATTATATAATGTTAAATTACTATTAAACAAATGACTGACTAAGTATTTTAGAGTTTAGTTCAACCATAATCCATATAAATCAGGTATCATACAAACATAGCTTCAAATACAGTCATGACAATAAAAGAATATGACTTTAAGGACTTAACAACATTACTTCAGTTATACTACACCAACATCTCTGACACATCAGCACTAAGGGAACACTGAATGACCTGGTGGTTTTTGTCCATAAAACTACTCATCTAAGATTACCACAAAGTAAAAGATCTCTCAGCAACATTATGCAACATTTTAGCCACACTGTTGCCCCGATCAAATCAGTGAGCTGAGATTTTCTATTCTAAACATGAACTACTGTTACAGCTACTGGTGCCCCACACAACAACTCAATGTCCACTGTGTGAAGGAGCCAAACACAGGCCTTCTCCTCTCGTTAGCTGAGATAAACTGCTGGCATGTTTGTTTTACATCTATACTGTCCAGTCTCTGCTGGTGGACATACAGCAGCATTGTTTCATCTCATTTGAGTCACTGTTAACTGTAGCCATCTTTGTAGTCTTCTGAGAGCACTGAAGCTTCTTTTAGCCTCAGTACCTGCGTTTTATCCTCAGATTAAAATTATTATTCTGTGCTTGATGTGTCTCACCTTTGGCCCTGGCTCCTCCCCTCTGACTGCACTAGGACATATTGCCACCTGATAAAATGCCACCTGAGACGTGTCAATTCAGATTCTTTGTCAAATATACACTAATGAATCAATTTACATCAGCAGCCTGACAACTGTCATGATAATAAATACTAGTTAATCTATAGCACCAAATCATCAGTCAGTCACCTGTGACCTCGCCTCTTCACCTCTGAGCTACAACATGGCAGAGCTGCCTCTGTCACCTGATCAATAACAGTGAGACATCCACATACATGCAGTCACACATGAGCTTCAAATACAGTCATGAACCAACAAGTCATCATCCAGTTTCACCTGTGAGCTTGTGTCACCATTACTCTCTGAGCTTTGTGTTGGTTGGAATATTTGCATATCATGACTACCTCATGATATTTTGTCTCAAAAATTAACCCTATGAATACGTCAGTGCCATCAGGATGAAATTATTGTGTCACCAACATTTAACGTTAGACATATAATTTTAACAGCCTCTGTAAACTAATATCCTGGCTGCTCGAGGCTCTGTTTTCTCTCACAGTTTCAATCAAAATGAGAAATGCTGCTCTGAGACTGAGAGAACTAATAGTGCTGCTGTTGTGCAGTTAGTTTCCAAAACACGTTATTCATGGTTACAGTTTTAGACTGATGTGGGCCAAAGCCTAGCATAGCTGTAACGTTATTGTGACACATTTTATGAGTGAACTTGACTTTAAGTGACTTACAGGTTTCTTTGAAAGACAATTTCTTATATCCAGGTTCTTCCTCTTTGCTGCCGTCCTCCTCTCCTCCTGGCAGCGCAGGCTTGCTGCTGCTAAAACTAAACAGATCACACTGGCCATATTTGTCACATGACGTAGGAATCGAGTAGAGAACGTAATTTATCTCTTTCTGCACCGCTGGGTGAATGAGACGTCGACAGATGTTTTTTTTCTTTCTATCGGGTTAGTTTTTCTTTACTCAAAGAGATCAAATTATTGGTGGAGACAATTCAATAATCGCTGGATATTGGTGGGGACATGTCCCTTCCATCCATGCCAAATCTACGCCCTTGGGTGAGCCAGTAGAAGAGTTCAGCTGTTTGGAAAAACAACCGTTTACTCTCACACACTGAGATCTGTCAGTTAAAAAGTCTAAAATCCAACCAACAAGATTAAAATCAAGTTTAAACTGGTTAAGAAGTTTATCAACTAAAAGATGTGGCTGGATAGTATTAAAAGCTGAAGAAAAATCAAGAAATAAGAGCTGAGCATGAGCTTTGGCGCCATCAAGATGGCGATAGAGGAAATTCAACAGAGTGACCACTGCATCATCAACATCTCTACGAGGCCTGTATGCAAATTGTAGTGAGTCTATAAGCTTCTCTACCTGCTGCAGGATCTCCTTCCTCACAAGTTTTTCAAAGTACTTCACCACTAAAGATGTTAGAGCGACAGGCCTAAAATCATTTAATGATGTAGGTTTTGTGGTCTTAGCGACTGGAGAAATAATTGATTTTTTCCTCTGGAACCTTCTGTTGCCGAAGAGATAAAAGAAAGATGTAATAATAATAATGGATTGGATTTATATAGCGCTTTTCAAGGCACCCAAAGCGCTTTACAATACCACTATTCATTCACTCTCACATTCACACACTGGTGCAGGCAGCTACAGTTGTAGCCACAGCTGCCCTGGGACAGACTGACAGAAGCGAGGCTGCCATACCGCACCATCGGCCCCTCTGGCCAACACCAGTAGGCGGTAGGTTAAGTGTCTTGCCCAAGGACACAACGACCAGGACAGAGTCCAGGGATCGAACGGGCGACCTTCCGGTTACAGATACGCTTCCCAACCTGAGCCACAGTCGCCCTAAAAAACACTGCATAATTGCTCAGCACATGTTCTAAGCAACTGGCCACAAATATTATCAGGACCTGCACTTTTGTTACTCTTACTCATTTTAAAAAGATTTCCCACCCTTCTTTCATCAAAGAACAAAGCTGGGGGGGCTCTGGTGCTCTCTATTAAGAAATCAAGTGTATTCCTTGAATTATAATTATCATTAAATCTCAAATAAAATCTATTCAGCTCATTGGCTAACTGAGAGTCTGAACTAAAACCAGGGAGACTCATCTTATTACAGTCACTGTAACAGTGAGCAGTCATGTGTTTCATGCCTGCCCAGGCCACCCTTAAGTTATTGCTACCCATCTCCGCCTCTACCTTATCCTTGTATTTTATTTTGGCTTTTTTAATTTCTGATCTGATCTCCTTCCTAATTTCTCTAACTTTCAAGATATTCCCTTCAGTAAAAGCTTTTTTCCTTTCATGAATCAGCCTCATAAGAGCTTTTGAAGACCATGGTTTGTTATTAGGGAAAAAATGCACAACCTTTGAAGGGATAATCATGTCTCTGCAAAAGGAGATATAGCTGCAGACAACGTCAGTGAGTTCATTAATGTCTCTACATGATTCTATAAACACTGACCAGTCTGTACAGTCAAAGCAGCCCTGCAGGGCTAAAGAGGCATCATCACTCCAAACCTTTATGCGGTGTTTCCTCACCTTCTGTCTTCTCAGCACAGTCTTGTAAACTGGCAGAAGATGCACCGTGTTGTGATCCGAGGGCGGGGCCAGCCACAGATGTATACGCACCTTTTATGGAACCGTAACATAGATCCAGAGTCTTATTGAAGCGTGTGGGACAGTTCACATACTGATAAAAACTGCTCAGTGTTTTCTTCAAGTCGCAGCGATTAAAGTCCCCAAGAACAATATCAGGAGCCTCAGGAGAGAGAGATTGTAGTGAGTGGATGACGTTAGAGATGGTGTCAGTCGCATTCTTAGGATTCGCTTTAGGGTGGACGTAAACGACGGTGACGTTGATCTGTGGGAATTCCCTCGGCAGATAAAACGGCCTCAAAGACACAGAGAGGAGCTCAATGTCAGGCAGACATACTTGTTTACGAACGGTCACGTTTTTACACCATTTCTGATTTATATACAAACACACCCCTCCTCCTCGAGATTTCTGGGTTGCTCCGGGGTCTTGATCCAAACGTATGGGAAACCCGAAGCCATTTAGTTCCAGAGAACAATCAGGGTCAGAGTCCTTGAGCCAAGTCTCTGTGAATGCCATTAGACATGTATCCCTGTAGTCACGTAAGTGTGCGACATTCAAATGCAGTTCATCCATTTTACTCCTCAGAGACTGCACATTAGCCAGGATTATTGATGGTAAAGGAATACGATTGTATCGTATTTGCTTCTGCAGTCGCTGACGTAGGCCTCCCTTCTTACCCCGCTTTCTTGCTTTGACTCTGTTAAAAACAAAAGTGCCCCTGTGGTTACTGGATAATCCAGAGATGGAAAACACTGGAGGGTGAAAAGAGTCCAGAGACGGGCCTTTCCACCGAAGATCCAGAAGAAACTCCCGTGAGTATGTAATTGTTTGAGAGTAGCAATGACTCCAAACAACCGTCAGGATTGCCAATAAATAGAGTATGATGTCATATAAGCCTTACAGTATGATGTCATCCTGTTCCTCTGACGACCTGCTGCCACTGAAAGGCAGTGTTAGAGGGACACTTGGGCATTTATCGCAGCATATAATGTGTTTTCTGGACACACTGCTGCTTTTTCAGCGCCCAGAGATTGATGGCTGCGTGTCAGAGCTGGCTATGAATTTCAGAAGGATCAGGCCTTAACTTAACAAAAAAGTTATCAGTAGTTCTTTCCACCTTTTTACCCACAGCTACATCCACTTCTGTCGGGCCTAGGCTGCTCACTACGGCTGGTATCATCACTGATTTCTGTAATCCGTTCGATTCACGAGGTCCTGATTCCATTCAATTTGATTGGAATCGAGCGCAAAAAAGACGGAAACCGCCGACGCGGTCAGTGAGCTGTCGGCTTTCAGCCCCGACGGCGTGTCCGTGGGCCGTCGGGTGAGAAAGCCGAGGAAGAGAAAGCTGATTGTGATGCTTCGGGTCTGTGTTTACGTCTTTGTGTGGAGTCCGTGTACCTGCTCTCATTTACTGGTTGGTGGTTGTTGAAATAGCTTTGTGAGCCTTAACCTGAGATTCTGGCGTTTCTGGCAAAATACATTTATATTTAAAAGTCGATTCAGGATTTAATGAATCAATATCGCTTCATTCAAGCTACTCGCCTCTCTCTATCCACCTGCACTTTCAAACGTACACATGAAGGACTACGGGAATATCTGGACCACGGCCAATCAGAGAGGTCCCGCCCCTGACTATCTCTGATTGGTTTAGACCACGATAGGGGCATAATGTGTGTCTGTTGTTGACCACACGGACACTTTCAGATCGCGGAGACTTTTTTTTTAATGTACTGAACGGCTGGTCGCTGGTGCGATCTAGGATTTTATTAGTCGCACCAGTGAGAAATTTGGCTGCAAATGTGACCAAATTGGTCAGACTCTAGAGCCCAGAGATCAGCTGCTGTCTGAACTGCACACTTACACTTGGGTTTTGTATTCTTTGGCTTTTTCTCTGCTCTTTTGTGAATTATAAATTCAAGAGGATTTGGATTTCTGTTGATTTCCTGAAGGATTACAACTTCCGAGAGTTTCCATTTTATTTTATTTTGTTTTATTTTGAATTATAACTTTGAGAGGATTTGGATTTCAACTGAATCCCTGGAGTGTTGAAGTTGCAGGGATGCAAAACAGAGATAAGGGCCTCTTCAGGCATGGATGTGCCCGTTCTCTCCTCAATCTCTCTCCTCAAAAGATCAACATTAGCTAAGAGTGGGTTAATTAGACGAGTATTAAGTGATTTCATTATGTGATCATAGTATGTGAGCTGGCTTTTCCCCCCTCCTGCTAAACTGCTTTAATAAAATATCCTGCATTCAAAAGGTTTAAATAGTGGATTCATTTTTTAACTCTTTCTAAAACAGCAACAAGGCATAAAGCTGTGGATAAGTTTACACCTATATAAATATCACTTACACATTTAATTTACAGTTACAAGTTACAAAGTCACTTTCATCTACGCAGGACTGTAAGCTGTTGTCTGTGAGGTGTCAGCTGTGTTTGTTTGTAACACAGTTCATGGTGGAGAACAGCTGCTCACATACGTATGTGGATCTGAAGATCGTCAGGACTCCAAATGCATATTTCTTCATGTTTATGTGTCGGGATGGCATTCCGTGTTTCAAACAAGGTTCTCAGTATCACCTGAAAATCCAGTCACATTTAACAGGGATGGATCGATGGTCAGGGCAGTGATGGGGAAGGATAATGTGGGTTTTTCCTCTCTGAACTCGTGGAATTATTTCCCAAATAACTGTGGTGATTGCAGACTGCAAATGCTCTGAATTTATTAACTGTCAGTTTGCACTCAAACGCTAACACCTCCTCCAGCATGTGTAACGCTGTGCCTCCTCTCCCCTGAAGACTTGTATTCAGCTTCTTCTGGTTCGCTGTAATGTCCACAAAGTGCAGCTTTTTCAGCCACTCTGGCTGTTCCAGCGCAGAAAAGGCGAGCCCTTTGCTGCTCATGAAAACTTTCACCTCTCCCAGACATTTTCCAATTTCATTGTACTACTGTACTATGTATGACTGTGCAATGACAATAAAGAGTTATCTTATCTTACATGCAGCAGAGCGTTTCAGCACCTTTCCTCTGGACAGCAGGACTCTGTCATACAGCAGGAGATCAGGGTAAATGCTCTCCACCTCATCCAGTAATGAGGTGGAGAGCATTTAAACCTTTTGCCATTATTTTATTGATGATCTGAATGACAACATTTATGACCTCTGTGCATTCTAGAGGAAAGGTTTGCGCACACAATGCCTCTTGGTGCAGGATGCAGTGAAACGTCAGCAGCTTTCTATCCAGTGACTTCTGCAGCCAGGCCACAAAGCCCCTGTGCAGTCATACTTACCATACTTTTATTTTTATATTTCAATATCACAATAATCTTCTAATTTAGAACTACAAGTTAAAAAAGAACTAATATAAGTTGCTGATTTGGTCCCTAAAATCCAGAGAGTAATTATTCATGGTAAGGAATTCATGTGGACTCTAAGCGTGTGGGCAGGCAAGGACATTAAAACAGTGAGGCTGACGACCTACCATTTCTTCGTGTGACTGCTTCTGGTCTAAAAGGGACTCCAATACCAAAATCGATGAATTTGACACATAGAAATGCTGGATGATCAGGCGATGTGTCAAACACAATGTTGTCTGGCTTAATGTCTCGATGGTAGACACCCTTGGATTGCATTTCAGTGGCTGCATATACCAGCTGTCTCATTATGACCAGACAGACAAATGAAAAATACGTTCAAATAATCAGATTTACATTATCCATTAAAGTTTGCCATATATGTTATCTTGCCACTCGCTGACCTTAACCTCCCTCTCGTGCACAAAGGTTCTTCTGTTTGCCAGGTAGGCTTCCAAGTCTATGTTTTTTTGGCCTTTCAAAGACCATAATGAGTTCGTCTTCCAAGTCATACCAGTCGTTTTAAGCGGGCGTCACATTGCTGCTCGTAGCCTCTGGTCCTGCCCCCACTTTTATTAGCAATGCCACCTCCTTGGGAATCTCGGTCATTTTACCATTAAGAAGCTTGAGAAACAGAACATCAAGGTCAGTGTTCAAACATTAAGCTGTTTGAGGTACACGTTGGGGGAAAACAACAGAAAAAGACAAACATTTCTTACCACTGGTAGGTAGCTGACTAAAAACTGAGCAACATGCTTAATCACCACCTGCATTACAGAGAAAATGTGTTTTAGAAAAAGAGAACAGGAGGAACTAGAAGAATTGTAAAGTGCACACATAAGAAGCCATACTGGGAAATTGTCTTCTCTGCGTTTTCCAAAGAAGACAGTCCCAAAGCCTCCTTCACCCAGCTTATCCTGCTCTTCGTATTTTTCTTCAAAGTCCTCTACAGAGAGACAAAACAAACACAGGGGTTGTGATTAGTTGTATGTAGGAAAGCTGACTTTGCCTCAATGTACACATTCATACAGTCTTTGTTAGAAGCTTCCTAGTGATTAGCAGATGGATACCAGCTAAACTCTGAGAGCTTGGGAAAGAGGCTCTATCACTGCAGGTGTGGTGTGAACTTACCTATGTACTTCTTACCTTTAGTGTGACTTTTGTATGTGCTGTGTGTATCTGACTCATAGACGGAGCAGCTGGCCTCCTCCTGTGAGCTTGATGTCTTGCTCTTTTTACTGCGTGGTTGTTTTGTTCCATCGCTGCTTGACTTTCCTTTGCTGCTCTTCTTTCTGAAAGCAGCTGCAAAAACCAAAACCAATTAGACCTCTGAACTCCACACAGGCCTACAGATGATCAATAACTATAAAACAAAAAATCTCTGAATGTCTCACTTACACTTCTCCAAGACAAGATGGCTGAGGCCAACCGGACTTTTGCTGTCCTTGCTTCTTTGGGAAGCTTTTTCCAGTCTTTCTGTGGCACAATCTTTCCGTTTGGAGCTCTTGAGTCGCCCATCTGACGTCCTGTCCTCTATCCTGAGGAATCAGGGATCAGTGTGGCGGTCTGCAGTTTGTACAAAGATCACTTGGTTACTACTGAATCAAAACACCTGAAGTAAAAGCCCCAAATGAAGATGAATTTAAAAGGTAAAGGAGACTTTACTCACCTAGATATTTACGCACACCCACAGCACGTGGTGTGGTAAAGGTCGGCCAAGATTTTGACCACATGTCAGAAACTGGATCAAAATTGGACTAAACTCACTTGAACTCTGACTTTGTCTGCACTTAGAACTATCACAAGACATTAAAACAAAACATCGGGCATTGATGACATCACAGGAATCTAACATTCTAATCTATGCAAACTGTCTCCAAGGCTACATAATATCAAATTAAATCATAGCAAAGGAGTAAAAAGCAGGATCAGTCTTAGGGTGTATGTTACATGTTTGCCAGTTTGGATGAGTGAGTGCAATACTTCATCGGCCTGTGTTGTAGCAACCTGTTGAACCTGCTGAGAAACTTTTCTTTGTCCACTCTGCCCCAAACGTCACATGCTCCATAAAAGTCGAGGCCTAGAGACCTCTGCATAGTTATTAGCATTAGGTTATCAGTATCATCTGATATATATGACATTTACAGTACAGTACTCACACATGACATAGGAGGAATAAATATGAACATTTTGACATAAATTTGATCATATGAAATTGGATTCTTTTAAAAATATGAAACTTTTTCTTCCGTTATACTTCAGAAATATAATATATTAAGTTTTGAACATTTTAAAACATTTAAGTTTGCTCGTTGTATTTATAAGATCCTACATGGACGTGCTCCACAATCATTGGTCAGTCATGTTAAAATCCATTATCAGACTGAATAATAACACCTTCTAACTAGAAAGTGCATTTCCTGAAGAAACTGCAGTGTGAATGCTTGAATCTGAATGTATGCACTGAAATGAATTAATTGCTGAATTTTAAGTTAAAAATGTTGAATGAGATGAAAAATACAGAAATTTTCGCCTGAAAACAAAAGTGCTGAACTGCTAAAAGCTGACATCCACACAGAAGAAGTTGGAAAACAGCTGAAAATGTTTTAATTGTAAATGAGAAAAACATAAGAAATGAGAAAACACAATTTAGAGTCAGAAAACATCTGAATGAATATTAAAAGTTCATATTCTTTGAATCACTGAATGACTAAAATGTGATCCCTCCACTTGGATCCACACAGTTTAAAAATTTTAAATGTCTGAGCTTTGAAAGACACAGTGTTGGAAAGAGAACAACGATGGTGTCGTTTTGAGGGTAAAATGATGGCTGTAGAGCAAACACTGTAGACACAGCAGCAGTTGAAAGAGAAGTGTTTAAGATGAATCTTGGCAGAGTGAGACAGAGCTCGTTAAGCAGGCAGGCGTGAGCCTGGTTGCTATAGTGACTGCACCCAATGGCTCCATACACACGCACACAGACATGTGCCTCACTTTTGCTGCTTAAAATGAACAGAAACGTCAGCCCGAAACAAATCGTTCCTAAATGAAAAGTACAAGTCGTATTGACAAAATTCCTTCACCGTGAGCGGCAGCAATGTCTAGTCTACCAAATTCTCAGGTTTCATGCCTGTGGAGTTTATTATATGGACGTGGTGGCAGTGTAAAGACAGCCTGTACTTCAGATTTTCAGACAAACTTTCCGAGCCTTTTTAACATTAAAGTCTATGGAAGAGTTGGAGGGAGGAGGCTGTGCATTGGTGACATTTATGAAAGAACCATAACACCTATTACAATAATAAACACATTAGTTGAAAGAGGACAGCGATGGCTACGTTTTGAGGGTAAAATCATAGCTGTAGAGCAAACGCTGCAGACACAGCAGCAGTTTTAAGAAAAGATTTTAAGATTAATTTCCCCCCTCCTCTCACTCTAGCAGTTGAGCTGTCTCACTCTAGCGCCAACATTCCGTCCCATACACACCCATTATAAACTCTGAAACGGCTGAAAAAAAGGATGAAACTTAAACTGGAACTGAAGAAAAAGTATGACAGATGTTGAAAAGATAAATACAAGTTGAATAGTTGAATGTCTTGGCTTCGTTTTAAAGTTTGAATGGTGGCTCTATGTCAATGTATGTGGAAGTAGTTAGATTTGAAAAATGAGTAAGTTGAATGAAAATTTGAAGACTCTCCCATTGAAATACATGGGAAATTTTTGTTGAATAAAGTTGAATAAAATTAAAAATATAAATGTTAAAAATGAGAAAAATAGAAGCAGTCATGTCAAAAAGAAGAGGAATCTAATGGTGTTTGAATTGTTTTTCTAAGTTCAACGGTTTTGAAGGATCAATTAGTTCTGTCTCCTATTGGTGCTCTTCTACGAGTAATCAGTGCTTGATGGCTTACTAAGCTTAACTTTTTTCACAACATTGATAACAAACACAAAACAACAACAACATATATTATCTAAAAAAAACTTGATTGGACCACAGTTTTGATGTTCATCCTACATGTTTATTGAGATTGTCTAATGTCTGCGACGGTATCTTCTCCCACGTCTGCGGACACCCGAGGCCTTGTGGGCTCTCCTGCGTCTGCGAACGGGGCGAGAGGCACGTTTGCGTCTATACCTGTGTCGTGGCATTGTCCAAAACGGCGGTACCTGCTCCACGTCACGGGTTCTATTTATGGACTCACCTGGCAACTTTAGTGATGTCACCGCTGATGTTGTCACTGTTGGTGTGACCTCATGACTCATTCATCCCATCTGAACTGTGGTGTAATTATGAAGTCACAGGGGGACGTGAATTTATTCACAAAGTTGAAAGAGAGTTTGGGTCATAACTCAAAGACACAATGATGCAGTCAAATCATTGGAATTAAATATCTGTAAATTACACGATTTAGAGGGGACTGACATCACATCCAGTCTCTCTGTTGTGATGTCAAATATCAATGCCAGACTCGCTTCTCTCTGTTGTGATGTCAAATATCAATGCCAGACTCGCTTCTCTGCTGTGATGTCAAATATCAATGCCCAAACCCCACGACCGACAAATAACACAGAACACGCAGCCAGTGACGCACCAAACACACACCACGTTTAGTGACCAATAAATCAAGCGCCACAGGTGGTGTAAATGACAGCTCAGGGATGTGTAATGATGTTGATTTTTTCTGTTCTTGTTCCTTTTTACCAAGCCGGGTTTGTTGGTCCTTGTTTCCCTCTCCTGCTGAGTTCCTCCTGACGGAGTTCATAAGCCAGTCAAAGATCTGCACGTCACAATGGACTGAGATGTCGACTTCCTCCCACCAAAAGAAAGAAAAAAGTAAAGTCGTCATGCAGCAGGAGAACAAAAAGTCATACTACAGCTACTGCACCCTCTAATTTATTAGATTCTTTCAATCATGTGTTTCATAGGGGCCTCGGAGCACTTCTGCACACTAAATGAGCTGTGCTGGAACTTACACCATCACGTAACACATAAAGGAAATCTCTTATTCATAAAAAGAAACAAATGTTTGCTTTGATTCCTCCTTGAGAAACTGAATGTCACGGTCCTGGGTCGCTGGCTCAGTGTTTTCTGTTTTGTTTTATTAATCTTTGATTTCTTGATGTGTGATGTTAGTTCTTAGGTTTTGGTTCTGTGTCCCCGCTGTTCTGTGTTGGTACTGTGCCTCTACATAAACAGCATCATAATTTCATATTTTGTCAGCACTTCCTAGCAGTATGTAACTACACAATAAATGTCAGGGTTTGCGTGTTGAGATATGAATGGAGGACCCAAGATGCAGGCACTGCTGATGTGAGTGAGCTTTATTTATGGAGAGTGACATACAAACAAAGGCGAGAGAGGCGAGAAACAAAACTAGGAAAACCTAAACTGGGAAAGCTGAGAACCAGATAAGAAACCTGGACACGAGGGAATGGAGTTAAAACATGATGACAAGCAGGAAAAACAGCATGGAGGAACACAGACGGACCAGTAACGCACACAAGAGGACGAATGCTATAAATTAGTGATGGCCCGCTTGAAGCTGACGCTCCGGCGCGTGTGTCGAAAACACCAACACACCGCTTCAGAAGCACTCTGTCGATGCTCGTTTGGCCACAGTCACGTGATCAGTGACGTCCAATTGTGAATTCCACTCTGCAGAGTGGGCAATCATAATGAAGCAGTTCAGTTTTTCTTTAGATTCAAGCTGCTCTTCATATTTTTGACCAGCAGATGTCACCACAGAGGACTGTGTTAAAAAGCTTCCAGTAATGAATCGTTTTTCAACACAAGCTTCAGAAAGCTTTGTTTGGCCATCACTACTATAAATACACACAGAGGGAAACGAGGAAACACAGGAGGGGGACACAGCTGAGCCTAATGACTCTGACGAGACGGGTCCTTCATGTACTGTACATGATGCGGGTAGATGCTGTACGTTTATGGGCTGCAGGAGAGACACAGATTTGTGCAGCTGAGGTTGTTTGGGGTGCCTGCGTGTTCGCCTGCTGGGCCTGAGCGAGCCTCTCCACATCTGTGGCCCGGCGGTCTCTTCTCTTGCTGAGGATCTTAACGTAGTTTGCTGGGACGAGCCGGTGGTCTCACCGTCCACGCTGGCCAGGAGCCAGCCACGCACACGGGGCTGTAGCTCTAAACACGAGGGAGATAGTTGTAAACATGGGGCACGCTCACACAAAAGAAGAGCCCTCATCTGTTATTTCTAAGATAAGGAAAACAAAAACAGAAGGTTTTGGGTCAAAGCACTCAGAATCAAATGTCCCGCAGCCAGTAAAAAGCTCATCACCTTTAGGAGCGAGGTTGAGCATCTCTCCAGCTTGCATAGAAAGCTCCTCCTGAGAAGCAGCTGTAAAGTCATATTCTCCTCTGGCCACCACGTGGTCGTCCTCCTCGCTCGCCCAGTTAGTGTCTAAACCAAGCAAGGAAACTGAATGAAAGACATTCATCATTTTAACTGGTCTGAACCAAAAACAAGTCCTTCTGCTTTTCCTTACACTTGTAAAGTAACTAATGGCATATGGAGCTATGGTACCCAATTTATTTGCCACTGAGTTACACAAAGGCACATATGATGTCATACAAGCAGACTCATCTTTACACGTGTACTGCAGCCCTGAACATTACCAGCTTCAGATTCTATTATCAAACTTTGCAACAGCAGCCTTAATTACTTTGAACTCAGAACAATTAGCACCTGCAGCCACTGTCCTGTGTTGAGTACACCTCTCAAAACAACTAAATGTACTCATATGAATATGTGAGTGCTTGCTGTTCCATCTCTTCAGCCTGCTGCACAAACCTGCTGGGGGGACGTCCTCAAGGTGAGGTGTGTGTCTGTATCCTCCCAGGCTGTAGCCGCCACCGTAGCTGTAGCTGTAAGGCCTGTAGCCACCACAGATGGAGCTCCCATAGGGGCTGTGAGAGGGGAGAAGGAGCTGTTGGATGGACAGTAGGACTGCTGGACCTTATGAGGGGGCACCAGGGGCGCCATCCTGGGCAGGACAGAAGGGCTAGCAGGGGTAGAGGAGCCTGTAGCTAATCCTAAATCTGTACATCTGTTTGGTGACAACATAAAGATAGAATATCAGTAAAATCCACCCATAATTCATTGCAACATTAATTGAGCAAAGCATTAGTTCAGAAACGTGAATAATATTACACAAACAACAAACATACAAACAAACATGTGTATGTGCGCCTGCGCATACATTAGAATCACTTTGATCCCTTGTGACGCGGTAGCTTTGCTTCGATCCTTCATGACGTGGTAGCTTTGCTTTGATTTAAAACCCATAATACGAGCGCTCACCCATTATACTTTATGGCATAACGGACGTTGACCTGACACCAACCCAAACCCTTTCCAGATGTTTTCAGAGCATTTTACAAAAGAAACCAAAACAAGTTCAGTTTTGTTTCTAACCAATTCACAGAGCAAACAGACAGATCGTGGCTATTAAAGTCAACAAGAGCGACCCTGAAATTCTGCAACAGGTAAAACTGACCAAAGAACAATTTCAATACGAGACAGATTATCAATCCAAGGAAACTGGATATATAAAACCTAAGCGTTTCAATGACCTCGAACAACTACTGAAGGTTAGGCGAGCACCTGAAAATGGTCAACCATTATTTGTTAGTCTAATCAAACAGATGTTGGCCATGTTTCTGAGGTCGGTTTCTCCTTTTTTATGTTGTTCTTTCAGTTTTTCTCCTGAGATGAGCTATGAAGTGTCTGTGGTGCAGCTGATCTGGTCTGTCTCGAGACAGTCCAGGCTGCACTCACCTGCAACAGGTGGAGACTCACCAGAACATTCAGACCTCACAAATTGTGTCTTTCTCAACTCTTCTATAAAGGGTTTCTCTCAGGAGGGGAAGGCAGTGAGGCCTGGAGGAGGTCCACCCCATCACGAGGGCTGGCTAGGCTTTCACAGCCTGTGTGAGTGTATGTGTCTGCACGACCGTGTTTATTGTTTTATATATTTCAAAAAGACGCATGTCCTCACATCTGCAGTTTCTTTGGTGGATCTGGTCTCGTCTGTCTTGAGACATTCCAGGTTGCATCCACCTGTAACAGGTGGAGACTAAAGAGTACATTATGAACTCTGAATGTGTGTGCAGTGTGCGCAAAAGTTTCCATGTTCGGATTTCGTTGGGGGAGTTTATCTCTGGATGTGTGCAGATGTATGTGCATTAATGTGTGCATGTGTGGAGATCTGAGGTTGGCTGCTAGGATGGACCTCTGCGCATAATCACAAGTGTGTGAAAGCATTTCCGTGTTTGGATTTCTTTGGGGCGGTCCATTAATGTAAAGAGCGGTGAGGCGGCCCGCTCCCAGTTTTTCCTGCTTTCTTTCCCGCACCTGGAGGGCGTCGCAACCTCCTCATGAGGGCTGGCTAGTTTTTGGGAGTGTGTGTATGTGTCTGTACAACTGTGCTTATTGTTTTGTGTATTCCAAACTAACAGGATTATGACATCACATATATTTAGAATCTTACCACCAATTTGATCCTTTGATCCTTGAATCCATAAATAGTGGTGAGAAGCGATGACTTTTACTCCATTAATCACAGCATTTATGTTCGCAGAATTGAAACATTCACCAGAGAAGTATTTTGAAACATCTGGATCCTTTTCGGAATAACTGCTTACAGATTCCAACATGTCTCAGAGAAAACAACCCTACAGATTTTGAAGGTAAGTTTTCTTACTGCTGGTCACGTGATGGTGTCAGACTGAGCGGAGGTCTTTCCTGATGTTGCGGGAATTGCCGTCTTGTGTGTGGCTGGGTGCAGTAAGGAGTGTATGTGATGTGTGTGTGAGCATGCGCGTGAAGGAAACGCGGGGAGCGGAAGAGAAAAAAAGAGAGAGAGAGTGTGTCCTGGGTAGAGAGGGCGACCGGGAGCAGCGTTCTAACGGGCTACAGCCTATGCAGTGTGTTTTTGAAGTGTGCAGCTCTGTTATTAAAGCCTCATCTCTTCAGTACTCTCCGGTGTCCCGGCTGATTTCTGTCTGCCTCACTACTCCATAAAAGTGAAGGGAGTTAACCCCGAAGGAGGACAAACTTCGGCCCTGGAGGAAGCATCTCCCCTCGCGTCTCCCGACCACGGTCAGGGGACTGACGGCGAGGAATGG
The DNA here is from genome assembly GCF_056152115.1 of Neolamprologus brichardi. NCBI lineage: Eukaryota > Metazoa > Chordata > Actinopteri > Cichliformes > Cichlidae > Neolamprologus > Neolamprologus brichardi. The sequence continues at coordinate 1,157,235 of NW_028270137.1, read as the reverse complement.
TTAACACTGGCGACCACGAAGGGACCCTCTCACGTTGTTAAAGGAGTGGTGAGCACTGAGAAAAACCGACAGGCTAAAGTGGCTAACGATTAAGCCGAGTGACCGTAATTACAAGTGTATTGGCCCGTAGCTAAGCTAACTCGCGATGGCCGCTGCTCGCCATTCTCGTGAAAACTACGGACTTGAGACCAATTACTCCAACCCGTTCATATCGCTGACCAGTGTCTCCGAGGGTGCCGCGAGCATTAGGGAAGCTAACAGAGACAGAGCTGTGACTGAATACGAACATATGAACCCATTCCTGTGTGCTGAAAGTTGTGCTAACACACACACTAATGGAGAGGGTGTATTCGCGCCGCCCGATGGTCCTGCCCAGCCGCAGTTTTCCCGCATGAATCGCTTCCTTGATGCTGAATGCCGCAGCTACGGCCGTGAGAGAAACACAGGCAGCAGCATGAACTACTATCCAGCTCCTACTCCCCAAATGAAAATCCACTATCCAGACTCTAGAATCTAGAGAGAGAGTCCCCACCCTACGTCTGGGCCAATATGACGGCACCACACCGTGGAAGGAATTTCTGCACAGGTTTGAGAGCTGCGCTGAAGCCAACTATTGGTCAGAAAAAACAATGACAACTCAGCTTAAATTCTGCCTAGTTGGAGCAGCAGGGGCCATTATCCACAGAAATCCCCGCTCATCCAAATGGGATTACCGCCGCCTGGTGGACGAACTGGAAACTGCATATGGCCCTTCTTCTGACCATGCAGCTGCTGTTGCTGTAGAACTGAGGCAGCGAGTGCGTAAACCTGGTGAGGCCCTGCATGTTTTCAGAGATGACATTTATGGGAAAGTGGCTGTTGCATATGTGATAGAGCAGAGATTGAACAAGACTCTATAGCTGTTGAAGTTTTCACCAATGGGCTGGGTGATGCAGAAATAGTACAGAGGTTTGCTAGAGAGGCACCCAGCCACACTTGCCTGTGCATACGAATTAGCCCACCGACACGAAACCACTACCTGGGGACGTGCCGGTGCTAGGTGAAGCCCAGATATCTGTCAATATCAACAATCGACAGGTGGATGTTGATTTCCTGGTGGCAGATATAGCAGAAAATGAGGTGCTGCTTGGGCATCCCTTTCTCACTCAAGCTGAAGCACGTCTTGATTTCGGCAAACGCTGCATCATCCTGTTCGGTGAAGAGGTGCTCTACTACCAAACCGAAGCCAGTACAAAGCCACACGCAGTGAGAATAGCTAGAACTGTGGTGGTGGAACCGGGGCAAGATTATATGGTGAAAGGCAATGTGCATCCTGGTGCAGCAGCTCAAGGTGACATGATGCTTAGTCCCACCAAAGGTTTTGTTGAGAAGCACAAAGTACTTATCGCCAGAGTCCTAGTCAACGTGCAGCCTTCTAAAGCTGTCCCACTTTGCCTTTTTAACCTCAGCAATAAAGCAGTAACAATTACAGAGGGATCCATTGCCGGGCTCCTCCAGCCAGCTGAGGCCGTGGAACCCTCCATGGTCTCTCCAGCTGCAGACTCACTGACCAGCCCTCCTGTGGTTCCGCTGCACCTGCAGGAGCTCTATGCCCAGAGCTCCACAGACCTCAATGACTATGAACAGCTCCAACTGAAACGCTTGCTTAGCACTTAGGGGGGGCGATCGTGGCTCAAGAGTTGGGAGTTCGCCTTGTAATTGGAAGGTTGCCGTTTCGAGCCCCGGCTTGGACAGTCTCGGTCGTTGTGTCCTTGGGCAAGACACTTCACCTGTTGCCTACTGGTGGTGGTCAGAGAGCCCGGTGGCGCCAATGTCCGGCAGCCTCGCCTCTGTCAGTGCGCCCCAGGGTGGCTGTGGCTACAATGTAGCTTGCCATCACCAGTGTGTGAATGGGTGTGTGAATGGGTGGATGACTGGTTGTGTAAAGCGCTTTGGGGTCCTTAGGGACTAGTAAAGCGCTATACAAATACAGGCCATTTACCATTTCACTTATGGACATGTGTTTTCTACAGGGCCTGCTGACCTGGGCCGAACCAGCCTTGTGCAGCATGACATCATAACCCGTCCTGGTGCCCCAGTCAAACAACATCCACGAAGAATGGCAGGGGAAAAGCAGCAAGATGCCGATCAGCAGATCTACGACAGCCTACAGAGCGGTCTCGCCCAACGCAGCTGCAGCAGTTGGGCCTCACCCATCGTTATGGTGTGGAAGAAAGATGGGACATACCGTCTCTGCATTGACTACAGGGCTCTCAGCGACCACACCATAACAGACGCCTACCCGCTGCCCCGCATCCAGGACACGCTGGACACACTCTCAACTGCCAGATGGTTCAGCACATTAGACCTCGCATCAGGCTCCTGGCAGGTTGAGCTGACGCCTAGAGCACGCAGGGCCGCCGCTTTCTGCACTAGGACAGGCCTCTTTGAGTGGAACGTCATGCCATTTGGACTATTCAATGCCCCGGCGACATTTCAGCGGCTGATGGACCGCGTCCTGGCTGGCATGCAGTGGGAGACCTGCCTGGTCTACTTGGACGACATCATCGTGCTGGCTAAGGACGTGTCGGGGATGCTGCAACGGCTTGGCCAGATATTCTATAGACTTCAACAAGCTAACTTGAAACTGAAACCTGCCAAATGCTGCCTCTTTCACCGCGAAGTTGCTTATCTTGGCCATGTGGTATCCGAGTATGGTGTGGCTACCGACCCCAGCAAAGTTCAGATGTGGCCCACACCTACGTCCATCCAGGAGGTCAGACGCTTCATCGGCCTGGCCTCATATTATCACCGGTTCGTGAAAGATTTTGCCACTATAGCCGAACCCCTGCACAACCTGACCAAGAAGAACGCACATTTTCAGTGGTATGCTGAGCACCAAGCAGCTTTCGACAAGCTGAAGTGTCGACTCACCTCTGCCCCTGTTCTTGGCTATCCACTTGACCATGGAGAAATGACACTAGACACTGATGCCAGCGACACTGGCATCGGCGCGGTGCTGTCTCAGATGCAACAGGGCGTGGAACATGTGCTGGCATATGGCAGTCGTAAGCTATCAAGAACTGAACAAAACTACTGCACCACACGACGTGAACTACTAGCCGTCGTGGATTTCACGTCCCATTTTCGCCAGTACCTCCTTGGACGGCCTTTCAAAGTGCACACAGACCACAGCAGCCTGCACTGGCTAACAAAAATGAAAGAGCCAGAGGGACAGTTAGCTCGATGGCTCGAGAAGCTTGCTGAGTTTCAACTTTCATCCACCGTCCAGGTCCACTACACCAGAAACAAAGACTTTAGATCAAACTGCTCTTACTATTTCAGACATTTTATGTCAAAACACTCCTACTAACACAGACATCTCAGAACAGATAATTCACACTAGAACAGACATATCACATCAGAACATTTCCACTAATACACACACTGTAAAGCTGTCTGAGAAAGTATATGTGGCTAAAACCCTTGATACTGCTTCTCTGTTTCATGGCTGGACCATGGGGGAGCTGAGCCAAGCCCAGGACGCTGATGCAGACATTGCACCCATACGCGCCTGGATGGAGGCCAGCAGTGAGCGCCCCCCATGGACTATTGTCTCACCATGCAGGCCAGCCACTAAGACATACTGGGCTCAATGGAAACTGCTCTACTTCAGAGATGGAGTTCTGGTCCGTCGCTTCTACTGCCTTGACGAGACCCAGTTCTATCCCCAAATCATACAGCCACGCAAACTACAACCAGAAGTGATGGGCCAGATGCACGAAGGGCCAGTGGGTGGACATTTTGGTGTCGAGAGGACTGTGGCCAGACTACGAACCCGATTCTATTGGTATCACATGAGGGAAGACGTCGCTCTTTGGTGCCGTACTTGTACCAGCTGTGCATCCAGGGCCTGACCCCAGAAGACACCGCAAGCTCCGATGGGAACTGTCCGGGTAGGAGCCCCAATGGAGCGCATTGCGCTGGACATTATGGGACCACTGAATGAGACGGAGCGCAGAAACCGATATGTGCTTGTGATACAAATGGACTGCATTTGTATAGCGCTTTTCTAGTCCCTAAGGACCCCAAAGCGCTTCACACTACATTCAGTCATCCACCCATTCACACACACATTCACACACTGGTGATGGCAGCTACATTGTAGCCACAGCTGCCCTGGGGCGCACTGACAGAGGCGAGGCTGCCGGACACTGGCGCCACCGGGCCCTCTGACCACCACCAGTAGGCAACGGGTGAAGTGTCTTGCCCAAGGACACAACGACCGAGACTGTCGGAGCCGGAGCTCGAACCGGCAACCTTCTGATTACAAGACGAACTGCCAACTCTTGAGCCACGATCGCCCCATTTTAATGTCTTATAAGTCTCACAGATTGATGTCATTTATGTCATACAGCCTGATCTCATGTATGCCCTCATCTTGAAGTCCTGGATCGAGACAGCTTGATGTCATGTATGGTATCCAGCTTGATGTTGTCATGGTCTGGGTGCGTACCTGTAGGTTTCCAACAGCGGTCCTCCTCCTTTGGGCGGAGATCAGTTGCTCCTCCCTGGCTGAGCACCTGTGGGCAATTATTCCAGCAGCATATAAGATCATCATCTGCTACTCATCTTACCGTTCCGTCCTCACACCTTATCACTGTGGGGAGCAGAGCTTTCAGTCGCTCTCCTCCCCGGCTCTGGAGCTCTCTTCCTCCTGCACTAAGAAATATCGACTCCCTCTCCGTATTTAAGACACAGCTCAAAACACACCTGTTTAGACTGGCTTACTCGCTTTAATGCTGATTTTATCTGTTGTCACGCTCTGTTTTGTAATTTTAACTTATTTTATGTATTTTATGACTATTGTTCCTTTTATTAATTGTGTTTTTTGTAAGGTGACCTTGGGTTTCTGAAAGGCGCCCTCAAATAAAATGTATTATTATTATTATTTATTATTATCTGCGCACTCAATCAGTCATGGCCTGAGTATCAGGTTAGTCAGTGATGTTTTATTGCTCAGTCCAGATCCTGTGTGAAAACTTACCTGCTTTTTCCTGTCTTCAGAGTCGGCTCCTGGAGTGGGGTTCTCGCCTCAGTCATCCCCGCTTTTCTGGACCTGGGCCACCAGCTGCTGGTACAGCATTGCCAACTAGCCTGAAACTCACCTGCCTGCCTCCCCGCACCTCGACCTCATCTGGGCCTTCCCCCCACCTGTCCCCTTCACCTGAAAACAATGCCCTGGTCTCTTCACAGTATTTTTCCCAGCCCAGCTTCCACCTCCCCACTGCCACAGCTGTCCCGCTGTAATCTAGAGCTGTCTAGTTTTCATTTAGTTGCCTTAGTTTTGACAGCGCACCCACTAGTGTAGTGGCTTCGTTTAAATTTGGCTTGTGTGTTTAATTTGTGGGGGAAGAAATGAACCTTTTTGTTCACTCACTGTCTCGCTTCTGGTTTGGATCTTCCACTTGTGTCCATCCCATTTACCTCGTGCTGCTGGGCCGTGACAGATGTCATATATGTCATACAGCCTTGTCTCATGTATGCACTCAGCTTGAAGTCCTGGAACGAGACAGCTTGATATCATATATGCATTCAGATTGAAGTCATATAAGCATACAGTATGATGTCATATAAGCCTTACAGTAGCTTCAAGATGGCGGCGCGCTCGGGTGCAGCGGCTCTTAGCTCTCCAGTTTGGTGCTTGTTTTTACTTTTACTGTGTATATTTTTGAATGTTTGCAACGCTGCCATCTCTTACAGTTGCCAGAACCTAATTGACAAAGATTCCAAATATAGTTTGTCTGTCTCTGGCGACTATCAGCGAACACACAACATCCTGGGGGAGATAGCGAGACCGCCAGGGTCACCGTGGATGGTCTGCCCGCCCAGCAAGCATAGGAGGCGATGAAGGGAGAGAAAGCAGAAGAGAGGATGCCGGTCGGGCCCAGATGCTAGGCTACGTAAACAACCAGCACTTCCGAGCCTCTTCCTATCGAACGCCAGATCCATCACCCACAAATTGGACGAATTGGAGCTACAGATAGCCACCATGAGCTTTGCATGTAACTGTAGCATTATTCTTATCACAGAGTCGTGGCTTCAGCCGCTGATTCCCGACGCTGCAGTTGAGTTAGCAGGTCGCACGCTACACTGGCATGACAGAAACAGCAACTCAGGTAAAAGCAGAGGAGGGGGGCTATGTGTTTACGTGCATAACGAATGGTGTTGTAACAGCAGGATCATTCACTCACACTGTTCTCCTGATTTGGAGGTTCTGGCAGTCTTGTGCAGACCTTTTTATATCCCGAGGGAGTTTACAGTAGTTATTGTGATAGCTGTTTATATACCGCCGGATGCTAACGTGGGCATGGCTCTCAGCCTCTTGCTCAACACCATAAATAAACAACAGCTTGCCCACCCCGATGGGGTTTTTATTGTCGCCGGCGACTTTAACAAAGCGTGCCTAAAGACTGTGCTTCCCAAATTTGTCCAGTTTGTGGACTTTGCTACGAGAGGAGAAAACACTTTGGACCATGTCTATTCAAACATCAGGCATGCCTTCAGAGCGACACCCCTCCCCCATCTGGCTGGATCTGACCACCTCTGCATGTCCCTCACCCCCACCTACACCCCTCTGCTGAGAAAAACAAAGCCCCAGACAAAGATAATAAAAACCTGGCCTGAAGGAGCCCTCTCTCAACTGCAGGACTGCTTCTCCACAACTGTATGGGATTTATTCTCCAGCCTCAACCTCCAGGAGTATACGGACACTGTACTCTCGTACATCAGGAACTGTGTTGACAATGTCACCGTCAACAAAAGGGTCAGGGTGTTTCCAAATCAAAAACCCTGGATGAATAGCGAAGTGCAATCCCTCCTAAAAAGCCGTAACACCGCCTTCAAGTCAGGGGACAGGGCTGCGTATAGGGCGGCCAGAGCAGACCTGAGTAGAGGCATCAAGAAAGCTAAGGCTGCCTATAGGAGGAGGATTGAAGATCACTTTGCTGTCGACAACGACCCCAGAAAAATGTGGCAGGGGATCAATCACATTACCAACTCCAGAAGCAATAACCAGGCGATATCTAGGACTGATGCCTCGCTGGCTGAGGATCTAAACCGTTTCTTCGCCCGCTTTGAGACGACCAGGCCCTCAGCTGTTACACCACTTCCACCCGCCTCTAGCACCGGCACACTAACATTTGGAGAGCATCAAGTGAGGCGTGTTCTAAGGTCAGTGAATCCCAGGAAGGCGGCAGGTCCTGGTGGAATACATGGAAAGGTTCTCAGAGTATGTGCTGACGAACTGACCGGAGTTTTCACTAAAATCTTCAACCTTTCCTTGTCATTAAACACCGTCCCACCCTGCCTCAAAACCTAATCATCATCCCCATCGCTAAGAAGACGGCTGTGGACAGCCCAAATGACTACAGGCCTGTTGCACTTACGCCTGTAGTGATGAAGTGCTTTGAGAGACTGGTCTGTCAGCACATCAGGGCCGGTCTGCCTTCCACTCTGGACCCCCACCAATTTGCCTACAGGACAAATCGATCCACCGAGGACGCCATCACCATAGCGCTCCACACTGCGCTGAGTCACCTGGAGCACCGAGGAAGCTATGTGAGAATGCTCTTCCTGGACTTCAGCTCAGCATTCAATCACATCATCCCGGAGATCCTGGTCCAGAAACTGTCTCACCTGGGACTCTCCATCTGTCTCTGGATCAAGGACTTCCTGACAAATAGATCACAGTCTGTCAGACTCGGCCCCCACCTGTCCAGCACCATCACACTCAGTACCGGGTCTCCACAAGGATGTGTTCTGAGTCCCCTCTTGTTTACGCTCTACACATCCGACTGCTCCTACCCATCTCTCAAATACCATCATAAAGTTCGCGGATGACACCACAGTGGTTGGACTCATCTCAAGGGGGGATGAGTCGGACTACAGAGATGAGGTTAACAGATTGACTGAGTGGTGTTCAGTTAACAACCTCCAACTGAACACCACGAAAACTAAAGAACTTATTTTGGACTTCAGGAAGGGCAGAGCAGACCCGGCCCCACTCTACATTCACGGGAACTGTGTGGAGAGGGTACACTCCATGAGGTTTCTGGGCGTGCAGATCTCTGATGATCTCTCCTGGACTGCAAATACCACGGCGGTGGTAAAAAAGGCCCAGCAGCGTCTCCATTTTCTGAGAGTGCTCAGGAGGAACAACCTGGAGGAGAGGCTGCTGGTGACATCCTAACAAACGGCATAACAACAATGGTATGCAGGGTGCTCAGTTGCAGACAGGAAAGGACTGCAGAGGGCCATCAACACAGACCAGAAGATCACTGGCTGCTCTCTGCCCAGTCTGGAGACCATTGCAAACTCCCGATACCTCAGCAGAGTTGGCAATACCATTAAGGACTACTCTCACCCCAGTAATCAACTGTTTGAACTATTACCGTCAGGCCGACGGTAATAGTTCAAACAGTTGTACCGACGGTACAGGTCACATAAAACCAGGACAAACAGATTCAGGGATAGCTTCTTTCCCAGAGATATCACGTAGTAAATAAGCACAAAACAATTAAACCTGCTTAACTTTACCATACTTGCCATTGTCACTATATTATGCTGCTATTCATACTATCATTATATTATGCTGCTATCCTGTATATATTGTACTTATTATTATCTGAGTACTTCGGTTGTTTTATTGTACTTTTTATATTTTACATTTATTTTATTTTGCATTTTGCACCAAGGGAGTGGCACTCCAATTTTGTTGTACTTTGTACAATGACAATAAAGGCTATTCTATTCTATGATGTCATATAGGCATTCAGTATGATGTCATATAGGCATTCAGTATGATGTCATCCTGTGTCCTCTGACGACCTGCTGCCACTGAAAGGCAGTGTTAGAGGGACACTTGGGCATTTATCGCAGCATATAATGTGTTTTCTGGACACACTGCTGCTTTTTCAGCGCCCAGAGATTGATGGCTTCGTGTCAGAGCTGGCTATGAATTTCAGAAGGATCAGGCCTTAACTTAACAAAAAAGTTATGAGTAGTTCTTTCCACCTTTTTACCCACAGCTACATCCACTTCTGTCGGGCCTAGGCTGCTCACTACGGCTGGGTATCATCACTGATTTCTGTAATCCATTCGATTCACGAGGTCCTGATTCCATTCAATTTGATTTTGCCTCAGACAGTCAGAAATATTATAATTCTGATGATTTATCAGCGCTGACACATGTGAGACTTTATCAGAGGTGTGAGTATCACAGCAGAGGCCTTTGTGTCAAAGTAACTGAGGATAAAACAGAAAAACATGAAGGAGATTTTCCTGCCCTGTTTTCTGTAGCAGATACACTTTAAAATATTCTGCAGTAGAACAAAAAGTGAAGAAAACCATGAATCAACATCTGACCATTACCTGATGCTGCTGAAGTGAAGCAGAGCAAAGTTACAGAGGTTTGATTAGAGACACAGCAAAAGTTTTGCAATTTGGCATCATTTTAAAAAGTTTCAATTTCTTCGTTATAAAACAGCAGAAATGATTCTTTTCCAAGGTCATTTTCTGGTGGGAAAAACAGCGACCAACAGCACTGTATGTGACTTGTGCATAATAAAGCGAATGAATAATGCAGGAAACAAAGATTTGAGATGGGAAACTGTTCTTGAAGTACAGAGAGAGAGAGAGAGCTGTGCAGGCGGTGGAAGCAAAACAGCAAAAGTCAGAGGGGATTAATGACGACATTGATCACATGTGGAGCGTAGTTTGGATCTGCTGCTGCTGCTTCAGTGAATTTTGGTTAGAGAGATAAAACCTGCAGCTCAGAATCGAGCGCAAAAAAGACGGAAACCGCCGACGCGGTCAGTGAGCTGTCGGCTTTCAGCCCCGACGGCGTGTCCGTGTACGGGCCGTCGGGTGAGAAAGCCGAGGAAGAGAAAGCTGATTGTGATGCTTCGGGTCTGTGTTTACGTCTTTGTGTGGAGTCCGTGTACCTGCTCTCATTTACTGGTTGGTGGTTGTTGAAATAGTTTTGTGAGCCTTAACCTGAGATTCTGCGTTTCTGGCAAAATACATTTATATTTAAAAGTCGATTCAGGATTTAATGAATCAATATCGCTTCATTCAAGCTACTCGCCTCTCTCTATCCACCTGCACTTTCAAACGTACACATGAAGGACTACGGGAATATCTGGACCACGGCCAATCAGAGAGGTCCCGCCCCTGACTATCTCTGATTGGTTTAGACCACGATAGGGGCCTAATGTGTGTCAGTTGTTGACCACACGGACACTTTCAGAGTTGCGGAGACTTTTTTGTAGAAACTGTAGAACATGTCATGTTGCAGTGTCAGAGCTATCAGGTTGAGAGGAGACAATTGATTCAAAATCTCAGTAACCTAAAACTCGAACTGGATCTTGTTGATTTGTTGCGAAAGGAATCGGGAAGTAAAAGTTATCAGGCCTTATTTCAGTTTTTAAAAGAGGGGAAGGATTTGAGGAATTTTTTTTTTTTTTTTTTGAGCGTGGTTCCAGACCATACTCCATACCAGTTGGTGGCGGTAATGCACCTTTCAATTGTTTGCCAACCGCCAATACAAATGTAAGAAAGAAAGAAGAATTTGGCCGCAAATGTGACCAAATTGGTCAGACTCTAGAGCCCAGAGATCAGCTGCTGTCTGAACTGCACACTTACACTTGGGTTTTGTATTTTTTGGCTTTTTCTCTGCTCTTTTTTGAATTATAAATTCAAGAGGATTTGGATTTCTGTCGATTTCCTGCAGGATTACAACTTCCGAGAGTTTCCATTTTATTTTATTTTGTTTTATTTTGAATTATAACTTTGAGAGGATTTGGATTTCAACTGAATCCCTGGAGTGTTGAAGTTGCAGGGATGCAAAACAGAGATAAGGGCCTCTTCAGGCATGGATGTGCCCGTTCTCTCCTCAATCTCTCTCCTCAAAAGATCAACATTAGCTAAGAGTGGGTTAATTAGATGAGTATTAAGTGATTTCATTATGTGATCATAGTATGTGAGCTGGCTTTTCCCCCCTCCTGCTAAATTGCTTTAATAAAATATCCTGCATTCAAAAGGTTTAAATAGTGGATTCATTTTTTAACTCTTTCTAAAACAGCAACAAGGCATAAAGCTGTGGATAAGTTTACACCTATATAAATATCACTTACACATTTAATTTACAGTTACAAGTTACAAAGTCACTTTCATCTACGCAGGACTGTAAGCTGTCGTCTGTGAGGCGTCAGCTGTGTTTGTTTGTAACACAGTTCATGGTGGAGAACAGCTGCTCACATACGTATGTGGATCTGAAGATCGTCAGGACTCCAAATGCATATTTCTTCATGTTTATGTGTCGGGATGGCATTCCATGTTTCAAACAAGGTTCTCAGTATCACCTGGAAATCCAGTCACATTTAACAGGGATGGATCGATGGTCAGGGCAGTGATGGGGAAGGATAATGTGGGTTTTTCCTCTCTGAACTCGTGGAATTATTTCCCAAATAACTGTGGTGATTGCAGACTGCAAATGCTCTGAATTTATTAACTGTCAGTTTGCACTCAAACGCTAACACCTCCTCCAGCATGTGTAACGCTGTGCCTCCTCTCCCCTGAAGAGTTGTATTCAGCTTCTTCTGGTTCGCTGTAATGTCCACAAAGTGCAGCTTTTTCAGCCACTCTGGCTGTTCCAGCGCAGAAAAGGCGAGCCCTTTGCTGCTCATGAAAACTTTCACCTCTCCCAGACATTTTCCAATTTCATTGTACTACTGTACTATGTATGACTGTGCAATGACAATAAAGAGTTATCTTATCTTACATGCAGCAGAGCGTTTCAGCACCTCTCCTCTGGACAGCAGGACTCTGTCATACAGCAGGAGATCAGGGTAAATGCTCTCCACCTCATCCAGTAATGAGGTGGAGAGCATTTAAACCTTTTGCCATTATTTTATTGATGATCTGAATGACAACATTTATGACCTCTGTGCATTCTAGAGGAAAGGTTTGCGCACACAATGCCTCTTGGTGCAGGATGCAGTGAAATGTCAGCAGCTTTCTATCCAGTGACTTCTGCAGCCAGGCCACAAAGCCCCTGTGCAGTCATACTTACCATACTTTTATTTTTATATTTCAATATCACAATAATCTTCTAATTTAGAACTACAAGTTAAAAAAGAACTAACATAAGTTGCTGATTTGGTCCCTAAAATCCAGAGAGTAATTATTCATGGTAAGGAATTCATGTGGACTCTAAGCGTGTGGACAGGCAAGGACATTTAAACAGTGAGGCTGACGACCTACCATTTCTTCGTGTGACTGCTTCTGGTCTAAAAGGGACTCCAATACCAAAATCGATGAATTTGACACATAGAAATGCTGGATGATCAGGCGATGTGTCAAACACAATGTTGTCTGGCTTAATGTCTCGATGGTAGACACCCTTCGATTGCATTTCAGTGGCTGCATGTACCAGCTGTCTCATTATGACCAGACAGACAGATGAAAAACACGTTCAAATAATCAGATTTACATTATCCATTAAAGTTTGTCATATATGTTATCTTGCCACTCGCTGACCTTAACCTCCCTCTCGTGCACAAAGGTTCTTCTGTTTGCCAGGTAGGCTTCCAAGTCTATGTTTTTTTGGCCTTTCAAAGACCATAATGAGTTCGTCTTCCAAGTCATACCAGTCGTTTTAAGCGGGCGTCACATTGCTGCTCGTAGCCTCTGGTCCTGCCCCCACTTTTATTAGCAATGCCACCTCCTTGGGAATCTCGGTCATTTTACCATTAAGAAGCTTGAGAAACAGAACATCAAGGTCAGTGTTCAAACATTAGGCTGTTTGAGGTACACGTTGGGGGAAAACAACGGAAAAAGACAAACATTTCTTACCACTGGTAGGTAGCTGACTAAAAACTGAGCAACATGCTTAATCACCACCTGCATTACAGAGAAAATGTGTTTTAGAAAAAGAGAACAGGAGGAACTAGAAGAATTGTAAAGTGCACACATAAGAAGCCATACTGGGAAATTGTCTTCTCTGCGTTTTCCAAAGAAGACAGTCCCAAAGCCTCCTTCACCCAGCTTATCCTGCTCTTCGTATTTTTCTTCAAAGTCCTCTACAGAGAGACAAAACAAATTGAATTTAACAGGTAAAGGAGACTTTACTCACCTAGATATTTACGCACACCCACAGCACGTGGTGTGGTAAAGGTCGGCCAAGATTTTGACCACATGTCAGAAACTGGATCAAAATTGGACTAAACTCACTTGAACTCTGACTTTGTCTGCACTTAGAACTATCACAAGATATTAAAACAAAACATCGGGCATTGATGACATCACAGGAATCTAACATTCTAATCTATGCAAACTGTCTCCATGGCTACATAATATCAAATTAAATCATAGCAAAGGAGTAAAAAGCAGGATCAGTCTTAGGGGGTATGTTACATGTTTGCCAGTTTGGATGAGTGAGTGCAATACTTCATCGGCCTGTGTTGTAGCAACCTGTTGAACCTGCTGAGAAACTTTTCTTTGTCCACTCTGCCCCAAACTTCACATGCTCCATAAAAGTCGAGGCCTAGAGACCTCTGCATAGTTATTAGCATTAGGTTATCAGTATCATCTGATATATATGACATTTACAGTACAGTACTCACACATGACATAGGAGGAATAAATATGAACTTTTTGACATAAATTTGATCATATGGAATTGGATTTTTTTAAAATATGAAACTTTTTCCTTCCGTCATACTTCAGAAATATAATATATTAAGTTTTGAACATTTTAAAACATTTAAGTTTGCTCGTTGTATTTATAAGATCCTACATGGACGTGCTCCACAATCATTGGTCAGTCATGTTAAAATCCATTATCAGTGGAAAACAAACCTGATCCTCTACTAGAGGCGATTGTGCAATACCTTTTAGACATAACACTCAGCAAACAGTTATTATCAGTTAAAGTCAGTGAGATTTGGAGTGATACATGACACATGACGGAATAAGACACGCAGACTTAGCATGACGAACCGACGAGGAACACGTACACTGTAAATACATACAGAGGGAAAAGAGGACTAGAGATGAGACATGGACATAACTAAGCACAAACAGAACATGATGGCCGGGGGGAAAACACACGTGACAGAAGGAATGGGTCACAAGGGCAAAACATGTAAACGAGAGGAGGAGACGGGAGAAAAAGACATTACTGAAATACATGAGGGGCCAGGGCTGGGGCAGCCAACCAGTCACAGACAAACAGCCACATTTTTTACTGTGTCACCGCAAAGAGCCACATCATACACCTGGGCACACATGAACATCACCCATCCCTTCCTCTGTCCTCAGTTTGGGGAATCAAACTCAGGACCCTAACCCCATCAGGCCGGGGTCTTTGTGTGGAGTCTGCATGTTCTCTCCAGCTTCCTCACACAGTCTAAAGACATGCAGTCAGTGGGGGTCTTCTCGCCCCGTTCACATTCACACAGAGATGCATTGAAGATCACCTTGTGGTTAGTGCCTTCTATTTGATGTACAGACTGAATAATAACACCTTCTAATTAGTTCTGTCTCCTATTGGTGCTCTTCTACGAGTAATCAGTGCTTGATGACTTACTACGCTTAACTTTTTTCACAACATTGATAACAAACACAAAACAACAACAACATATATTATCTAAAAAAAACTTGATTGGACCACAGTTTTGATGTTCATCCTACATGTTTATTGAGATTGTCTAATGTCTGCGACGGTATCTTCTCCCACGTCTGCGGACACCCGAGGCCTTGTGGGCTCTCCTGCGTCTGCGAGCGGGGCGAGAAGCACGTTTGCGTCTATACCTGTGTCGTGGCATTGTCCAAAACGGCGGTACCTGCTCCACGTCACGGGTTCTATTTATGGACTCACCTGGCAACTTTAGTGATTTCACTGCTGATGTTGTCACTGTTGGTGTGACCTCATGACTCATTCATCCCATCTGAACTGTGGTGTAATTATGAGGTCACAGGGGGACGTGAATTTATTCACAAAGTTGAAAGAGAGTTTGGGTCATAACTCAAAGACACAATGATGCAGTCAAATCATTGGAATTAAATATCTGTAAATTACACGATTTAGAGGGGTCTGACATCACATCCAGTCTCTCTGTTGTGATGTCAAATATCAATGCCAGACTCGCTTCTCTTTTGTGATGTCAAATATCAATGCCAGACTCGCTTCTCTGCTGTGATGTTAAATATCAATGCCAGACTCGCTTCTCTTTTGTGATGTCAAATATCAATGCCAGACTCGCTTCTCTGCTGTGATGTCAAATATCAATGCCAGACTCGCTTCTCTGTTGTGATGTCAAATATCAATGCCAGACTCGCTTCTCTGCTGTGATGTTAAATATCAATGCCAGACTCGCTTCTCTGTTGTGATGTCAAATATCAATGCCAGACTCGCTTCTCTCTGTTGTCATGTCAAATACCAATGCCAGACTCGCTTCTCTGTTGTGATGTCAAATGTCAATGACAGATTCGTCTCTCTGTTGTGATGTCAAATATCAATGCCAAACTCGCTTTGTGCGTGTGTGTGTGTGTGCGTGAGTCTTCAAATTAGTTTAAGAGACAAAGAGAAAGAAAGTGGAAGACACACAGACTTGAAGGTGAAACTGTAGGTGTGAAACTCAGCAGGCACTAGTATATTGAAATTGAGGTAAATTGTTCGGAGACTCTAAAATAAATATTTGTCTGCAGCTGCATCAAAAAACGCTGAAACATGTCAAAAGAGAGAGAAGGGCATTATAGTTTGAAACCACTCAGCAAGTAAAAAAAGACAATCAAAGATTGCATTAAAACACAGTTTGGTTCATAATAAATCCTATCAGGTATACAACAGTATCAGTGAACAATATATCAGCTTTCACATTAAGATAACTACAAAAATCATAAAATCCTATTACAGTTTATGTTATATAATTTATTACGTAAATCTGAAATTTACCACTAACACGACATGACTTAATCATAACATAATTATTCTAACTTTCACTGACTTACACTAAAGTAAGTGCTCATTTTTCAGGTTAAGGTTATTTTCTCAGTAGTCATGAAAATATCATTATAGAGTTAAGTCATTATTTTTTAACCCAAGTTAAATGCTATAAGTGAGGAATTTAACTGATGAATGACATATGGGAAACCATAGTTTGCTATCACAGACAAATATGACTTATATATGTTCTGTATTAAGGACATTTTAAAAACTTTTGGCTGAAAGTTCTTAGTTCTCATTTTTTCATGCCATTTCTAAACATCACTTTAGCCCTAGTTCTATCAAGTAAATCTAACTCCCGAATGTCTGATGACCTGAGTTAAGGTGTGACAATGGTTCTTTGTTAATCATGGTTTGGTCGTTGGCCAGCCATTATCTAGACCATTGAAATTTGGTGTAAAAGAAGGCGGAGTTGGGTGGAAGAGGCAGCACCCAGCAGTTAAGAGTACCCTATAAGTATATCACCACATCCACTGCAAAAGGGAAACCAAATGGCAGATGCTACAAACCATGGTCAAATTCATCGGTAAGTAAGCATGTTCTTTACATATCTGTTATTGACCCATTGGTTTTATGTTCTATGATTGTTATTACCACATTGACTTATTTAGTTCTGCTTATAATTATCCTTTGATGGAAGTAATCCAAAGTATACTTATCATAAGAACAGTAACTTTTTTTTTTTTTTGTGTTTTAATGAAGAAAGTACTTCTGTTAAGGTACTTGATCATGTTAGGTGTCTATTTATAGTTCTATCAGGGTCACATGATGATATAAACTTCTGAATTGGTCACCAAGATCACAGCAACATGAGCACTTAAGTGAATTCTGAAAGCATCAAGTGCTAATTGTTGTTGTAATGCTGTTGTCCACAACAAACCATGAACTGACTGAAAACAGTAGGATTCGGTTGATTTCTGAAAGAGTAAGTGTGTATGTAAATGATTTGCTAAACTATATTCCTAGCCCATAATGTTGAATTGTGACTCGAGATACAATTAAGCTTTATTTATTTATTTATTTATTTATTTATTTTTTTAAAGAAAAGGTTGGATTTGTTTTCCACAAAAAAAATCACAGATCACACTTCTTTAATTAAAGTGCTTTGCTAAATTAAGTCACCAACATCACAACAACATAAGCACTTATTTGAATTCTGAATACAGTAAGTGCTCATTGTTGTTGTGTTGTTGATGTCTTCTACAGCCAAAAATCACTGTAAAATTACCTTTGCATTATGAATTGTAGCTGACTTTGTCCAACAGAAATCTTTGTTGCAAATCTTTCCTCTTTGCCAAGGTTGCAGGACTTGATATAAAGATGCATGTTAACTTAAGCTGACTTTAGATTTTCAGGACATAACACACAAAGATCACCTCGAACGAGACACTGATGGTTCATGTTTTCCTAAGTGCTTCCTTTCAAAGTAATCTTGATTGTATTACATCAGGATCACACAGCCAGGTTATTTCAGGACTTGTTCACCATCATTAAAAACAACTGTCACCAACTGGAATTCAAACTACAGTAAGTGCAAGTTTTGAATTGGACTCTTGGATTTTGATTCATATTGTATTTTGACATTCCGAAATCTTTATGTCCTGTTAAAATAAAATTCCTTATTACAACTTAAGCGTAAAACTTTCCTTTTTACTAAAGCATATAGTTAGGGCTGGATCAGGTGACCCTGAGTCCTCCCGTAGTTATGCTGCAATAGGTGTAGACTGTTGGGGGATTCCCATGATGCACTATTTCCTTCTAGTCACCTATCTCACTCAACATGTGTTAATAGATCTCTCTGCATTTAATCACACTCGTTATTAATCTCTGGCTCTCTTCCACAGCAGGGAGTTTTTCCTTCCCACTATCACCAAAGTTCTTTCTCATAGGGGGTCATATGATTGTTGGGTTTTTCTCTGAATTTTTTATTGTAAGGTCTACATACAATATAAATGGACTGGTTCTTATATAGCGCTTTTCTACTCTTTCTGAGCACTCAAAGCGCTGTACACAACTTAATTAAAGCGCCTTGAGACGTCTGTTGTTGTGATTTGGTGGTGTATAAATACAGTTGAATTCAACTGAGTTGTCAAGATTTCATGGAATGAAAATGGAATGATTCTTTTTTTCCCCAAGTGCTTCCTTTGAGATGATCTTGGATTGGGTTCACATCAGGATGAAACAATGACATAATTTAAGGAATTATTCACCGTCATAACAAAAGAGACTATTACCAACTGGAATTTTAGGTTCTGTAAGTGTTAGCAATTATACTCCTGATCTCAGCAACAAAGTATTACATTCAAGACATCAGCTTTTTCACTGATACCCTTGTTATATATGTATTCAATAAGCATAAGATTGGTCATGAACATTACAGAGACTTAAGCACTTACTTGGATTCTGAGTACATTACGTGCTAATTATTGTTGTACTC
Organism: Neolamprologus brichardi; assembly: GCF_056152115.1. NCBI lineage: Eukaryota > Metazoa > Chordata > Actinopteri > Cichliformes > Cichlidae > Neolamprologus > Neolamprologus brichardi. The sequence continues at coordinate 1,138,750 of NW_028270137.1, read as the reverse complement.
ATTAGGTCTAATATAATAATCATGGATTAGAGCTATACATAAGAAATTCATAAATATTTGAAGCTACATGTCCTGTGCTTCATATCAATGGTTGTTCTTTTCCTAAGTGCATCCAATCAAAGTGAACTTGCATATGAGTTTACAGCAATTAGACACTTTGAAGCAAACTTCAACTAGAGCACCAAATAGAAGAAAATTCTATGTGGCTTTACTGTATATGTTTTGTATTTATATTTATATTTGAAGCAAACCTTAGTTAACATGGTTCACTTACAGAACGTCTCAAGTAGAGACCCCTCAAATGGAAACTAGCTATCTGAACGCTACCCCAACAGAGGTCGATTATCTTGTTAATAATTTCACCTCCTCACTACGTACGACTCTGGATACTGTAGCTCCAGTGAAAACTAAGGTCTCTAATCAGAAGTACATGACCCCGTGGTATAATTCTCAAACACGCAACCTAAAGCAGACGACTCGTAATCTGGAGAGGAAATGGCGTGTCACAAATTTAGAGGATCATCATTTAGCCTGGAGAAATAGTTTGTTGCTTTATAAGAAAGCCCTCCGCAAAGCCAGAACAGCTTACTATTCGTCACTGATTGAAGAAAATAAGAACAACCCCAGGTTTCTCTTCAGCACTGTAGCCAGGCTGACAAAAAGCCAGAGCTCTTTTGAGCCAACCATCCCTTTAACGTTAACTAGTGATGACTTCATGAACTTCTTCACAAATAAAATTTTTATCATTAGAGAAAAAATTACCAATAATCATCCCACAGATGTAATATTATCTACAGCTACTTGTAGTTCCATTGATGTTAAGTTAGACTCTTTTTCTCCAATCGATCTTTCTGAGTTAACTTCAATAATTACTTCCTCCAAACCATCAACGTGTCTTTTAGACCCCATTCCTACAAAACTGCTCAAAGAAGTTCTGCCATTGATTAATTCTTCGATCTTATATATGATCAACCTATCTCTAATAATCGGCTATGTACCACAGGCCTTCAAGGTGGCTGCAGTTAAACCTTTACTCAAAAAGCCATCTCTAGACCCAGCAGTCTTAGCTAATTATAGGCCAATCTCCAACCTTCCTTTCATATCAAAAATCCTTGAAAGAGTAGTTGTCAAACAGCTAACAGATCATCTGCAGAGGAATGGTTTATTTGAAGAGTTTCAGTCAGGTTTCAGAGCTCATCACAGCACAGAAACAGCTTTAGTGAAGGTTACAAATGATCTTCTTATGGCCTCTGACAGTGGACTCATCTCTGTGCTTGTCCTTCTTGACCTTAGTGCAGCATTCGATACTGTTGACCATAATATTCTATTAGAGCGATTAGAACATGCTGTAGGTATTACAGGTATTGCACTGCAGTGGTTTGTATCATATCTATCTAATAGACTCCAATTTGTGCATGTAAATGGAGAGTCCTCTTCACACACTGAGGTTAATTATGGAGTTCCACAGGGTTCAGTGCTAGGACCAATTCTGTTTACATTATACATGCTTCCCCTAGGCAGCATCATTAGAAGACATAGCATACATTTTCACTGCTATGCAGATGACACCCAGCTCTATCTGTCCATGAAGCCAGATAACACACACCAATTAGTTAAACTGCAGGAATGTCTTAAAGACATAAAGACTTGGATGGCCACTAACTTTCTGCTTCTCAACTCAGATAAAACTGAGGTCATTGTACTCGGCGCTGAAAAGCTTAGAAATTTGGTATCTAACCAGATTCTTACTCTGGATGGCATTACCTTGGCCTCCAGTAACACTGTGAGGAACCTTGGAGTCATTTTTGACCAGGATATGTCCTTCAACGCACATATTAAACAAATATGTAAGACTGCGTTCTTCCATTTGCGCAACATCTCTAAAATTAGAAATATCCTGTCTCAGAGTGACGCTGAAAAACTAGTTCATGCATTTATTACTTCCAGGCTGGACTACTGCAATTCATTATTATCAGGATGTCCAAAAAACTCACTGAAAAGCCTTCAGTTAATCCAAAATGCTGCAGCAAGAGTACTGACAGGGACTAGAAAGAGAGAGCATATTTCTCCTGTTTTGGCTTCCCTTCATTGGCTTCCTGTTAAATCCAGAATTGAATTCAAAATCCTGCTCCTCACATACAAGGTCTTAAATAATCAGGCCCCATCTTATCTTAATGACCTTGTAGTACCATATCACCCTATTAGAGCACTTCGCTCTCGCTCTGCAGGCCTACTTGTTGTTCCTAGAGTATTTAAAAGTAGAATGGGAGGGAGAGCCTTCAGTTTTCAGGCCCCTCTTCTGTGGAACCAGCTTCCAGTTTGGATTCGGGAGACAGACACTATCTCTACTTTTAAGATTAGGCTTAAAACTTTCCTTTTTGCTAAAGCATATAGTTAGGGCTGGACCAGGTGACCCTGAATCCTCCCTTAGTTATGCTGCAATAGATGTAGGCTGCCGGGGGATTCCCATGATGCATTGAGTTTTTCCTTTCCAGTCACCTTTCTCACTCACTATGTATTAACAGACCTCTCTGTATTGAATCGTATCTGTTATTAATCTCTGTCTCTCTTCCACAGCATGTCTTTATCCTGTCTTCCTTCTCTCACCCCAACCGGTCGCAGCAGATGGCCGCCCCTCCCTGAGCCTGGTTCTGCCGGAGGTTTCTTCCTGTTAAAAGGGAGTTTTTCCTTCCCACTGTCGCCAAAGTGCTTGCTCATAGGGGGTCATATGATTGTTGGGCTTTTCTCTGTATCTATGAAGCGCCTTGAGGCGACATTTGTTGTGATTTGGCGCTATATAAATAAAATTGAATTGAATTGAATTGAAACACTTGTGGTTTTCCTTTTGCCTTAGTGCTCCTATTTGGGGAAGTCTTTATTTTGAATAGAGATGAGATGAGATAGCCTTTATTTGTCAGTTGCAGGTCTTTTGCCCACAACCGAGATGACAGACCTTGCCGATCGTACATACAATACACAAACATCACATTGGGGAGACAGGTCTGGCTAGGTAGCGAGGAAAAAAACATTGAAATGTGTAACACAAAAGGATAATACAGGAATGCACAGATATCAACACACCATAGCACAATAAACACAGACAAGCAACATTGGAAAGAGTTCCAGTGTGTACATCTGATCTGGGACCGCTGCAATCTTTCGACTGCGCCTCCAACTGACCTGATGTCCACATCAGAGGGGAGGTAAGCGTTGGAGGTGGCGTTGGATCCGGGGTAGGGAGGGTGATGCGTCGGTGAGTGCTTATCAGTATCAGTATATGTATGTGTGTGCGTTTCCATAGTTCAGCTGAGACAGTGTCCTCCGCCCTGCCAGGCTAAGTAAACAGTCTTCCAGCCAACCCTGGTGGCCTTGCATGGAATGGGAAGGAACAGACTAAACACAGTCGTTATCAGGGTGTTTTGTTCAGCTCCGGCCTTGTAGCTGGCGCCGAGAGGGTATCCGCATGAAGTGATGTTATTTTTTTACTTTAATGCGAACAGCTCATATGAATTTCAGAGCAGTTCTACAGTCCAACACTGGTCTCTCAATCTCCCGTTGGAGAGCCACGAGCTTCGCCATACTTGCGTTCTGTGATGTTGTCATTTCTTGTGCTCAAGGAGCCGATTCCTGAGAACTCACGGCAGTGTGCCTCCCCGAGATGTCATCCAATTTTGCGCCCAGAGATGTTATTCCGGGCTAGCCCTTCCGAGATGTATCCAGTCTGCAGTCAGAGATCTTATTCTGAGTATTCACAGCAGCCGTAGCCTCTCCAAGATCTTATCCGTGCTGACTCAATGAGCCCATTTTGAGAAACTCACGCCTCTCCCATCGTTCCAATCCCAGCGGGCAGCCTTGTGGGGGTTTGAACAGCCGGTTCCGCTTTCTTAATTCTTCGATAAGTCAGGGCCAAGCCAGCTCCGATCAGCCAGAACCCTGTTACCATGGTTCCGAATAGGTAGATATCTTCAGCACTCAGGCTCACCCAAGCCCAAACTTCTCGTCGAGAAAGGGGTGTCAATTGCATTTAGGGACCAGTTGATACAATCCATAATTCCTCTTTTAGGTTTTAGAGAACAGACTGTGAGAGAATGTTCCAGGGAAAATACAAAAAAACCCCACGAGACTAGGCAAGGACATAAGCAGGGAATAGTTCAGGGAATCATTAATTTATGTGTTAATAAGATGCCTCTGATTAAAACCGCATGAAACCTTCAACAGCGACTGGAGACAAAAGATGACAACAAAATACAATGGGGTGCTACGACAGTCGTTAGCCATCCATTAGTTTCATGATTGAATCTCGTCAATTTAAATGTGGGTGGGACTGCAAGAGGAGTTTTGAGTTCATATAAAAGGAGACTCATGTCTAGGTAACCCTCATGGATTTGGAAACACAGACAACACAGGATATTCCAAAAGGTCTCTGTGAATCGCAACTCCTCCGTGAATCGCAACCTTATCGTGGTGGAGGGGTTTGTGTGTCCCAGGGATCCCAGGGGCTATGTTGTCTGGGGGCTTTTGCCCCCTGGTAGGGTCTCCCATGGCAAATTGGTCCTGGGTGAGGGACCAGACAAAGAGCGATTCAGAAGACCCTTATGAAAAAAACACAGAGGGAACAGTTTACGCTGCCCGGGATAGGGTTACCGGGGCCCCGCCCTGGAGCCAGGCCCGGGGAGGGTGCCCGAGGGCGAGCGTCTGGTGGCCGGGCCTTAGTCCATGGGGCCCGGCCGGGCACAGCCCGAAGAGGAGACATGGGCCCATCCTCCCGCAGGCCCACCGCCCGCAGGAGGCGCCATAGGGGTCGGGTGCATTGTGTGGCGGCCAGGAGCGGAGGCCCTGGCGGACTGACCCCCGGCTGCCAAGACTGGCAATAGGGACATGGAATGTCACCTCTCTGGTGGGGAAGGAGCCTGAGTTAGTGCGTGAGGCTGAGAGGTACCGGCTAGATATAGTCGGGCTCACCTCTACGCATGGCTTGGGCTCTGGAACCAGTCTCCTGGAGAGGGGCTGGACTCTGTCTCAGTCTGGAGTTGCCCCCTGGTGTGAGCGGGCTGGGGTGGGTATCCTAATATCCCCTCGGCTTGCTGCCAGTACGTTGGGGTTTTTCCCGGTGGATGAGAGGGTTTGTTCCCTGCGCCTTAGGGTCGGGGAACGGGTCCTGACTGTCATCTGCGCTTATGCGCCGAGTGGCAGTTCGGAGTACACAGCCTTCTTAGAGTCCCTGGGGGGGGTGCTGGAAGGTGCTCCACCTGGAGACTCTGTTGTCCTGCTGGGAGACTTCAATGCTCACGTGGGTAACGACAGCGAGACCTGGAGGGGCGTGATTGGGAGGAACGGCCTCCCTGATCTGAACCCGAGCGGTGCTTTGTTATTGGACTTCTGTGCTAATCACAGTTTGGCCATAACGAACACCTTGTTCAAACATATGAGTGTCCATAAGTGCACGTGGCACCAGGACGCTCTAGGCCGTAGGTCGATGATCGATTTTGTAATCGTATCACCAGACCTGCGACCATATGTTCTGGACACTCGGGTAAAGAGAGGGGCTGAGCTGTCAACTGATCACCACCTGGTGGTGAGTCCGAATGGACCATGTTCAGCGCCTCCATTGCCGAAGCTGCTGCATTGAGCTGCGGCCGCAAGGTGGTTGGTGCCTGCCGTGGTGGTAATCCCCGAACCAAATGGTGGACACCAGAGGTGAGGGGAGCCACCAGGCTGAAGAAGGAGTCCTATCGGGCTTGGTTAGCCTGTGGGACTCTGGAGGCAGCCGACAGGTATCGACAGGCCAAGCGGAATGCGGCTCGGGCAGTGGCTGAAGCAAAAACTCGGGTGTGGGAGGAGTTCAGAGAGGCCATGGAAAAAGACTTTCGGACTGCCTCGAAGAGGTTCTGGCAAACCGTCAGGCGTCTCAGGAGGGGAAAGCTGTGCTCTACCTGCACTGTGTATAGTGCTGGCGGAGTGCTGCTGACGTCGACTGAGAAAATTGTCAGGCGGTGGAAGGAATACTTTGAGGACCTCCTTAATCCCACTGACGCGTCTTCCGAGGAGGAAGCAGAGTCTGGGGATGAGGGGAATGACCCGCCAATTTCTGGGGGCGAGGTCACTGAGGCAGTTAAACAACTCCTTGGTGGCAGAGCCCCTGGTGTTGATGAGGTCCGCCCCGAGTTCCTGAAGGCTCTGGACGTTGTAGGGCTGTCCTGGTTGACACGCCTCTGCAATGTTGCGTGGAGATCAGGGGCAGTACCCGTGGATTGGCAGACCGGGGTGGTGGTCCCCATCTTTAAGAAGGGGGACCGGAGGGTGTGTTCCAACTACAGGGGGATCACACTCCTCAGCCTCCCCGGGAAAGTCTATGCCAGGGTGCTGGAAAGGAGAGTTCGTCCGCTAGTCGAATCTCGGATGCAGGAGGAACAATGCGGTTTTCGTCCTGGTCGCGGAACACTGGACCAGCTCGTCATCCTCTCGAGGATACTTGAGGGTGCATGGGAGTTTGCCCAACCAGTCTACATGTGTTTTGTGGACTTGGAGAAGGCATTCGACCGTGTCCCTCGGGGTGTCCTGTGGGAGGTGTTGCGGGAGTATGGGGTGTCTGGCCCATTGCTACGGGCCATTCGATCCCTATACAACCGTTGCAAGAGCTTGGTTCGCATTGCCGGCAATAAGTCGGACTCGTTCCCGGTGGGTGATGGGCTCCGGCAGGGCTGCCCTTTGTCACCGGTTCTGTTCATAATTTTTATGGACAGGATTTCTAGGCACAGCCAAGTGGCGGAGGGCTTTCGCTTTGGTGGCCTCAGAATCTCATCTCTGATCTTTGCGGATGATGTGGTTCTGTTGGCTTCATCGGGTGAGGGCCTCCAGCTCGCACTGGAGCGGTTCGCAGCCGAGTGTGAAGCAGCGGGAATGATCTACATCCCTACCCTCACCTATGGCCACGAGCTGTGGGTAGTGACCGAAAGGACGAGATCGCGGATACAAGCGGCGGAAATGAGCTTCCTCCGAAGGGTGGCTGGCCTCTCCCTTAGAGATAGGGTGAGAAGTTCGGCCATCCGGGAGGGGCTCAGAGTAGAGCCGCTGCTGCTCCACATCGAAAGGAGCCAGCTGAGGTGGTTTGGGCATCTGACAAGGATGCCCCCTGGGCGCCTCCTGGGTGAGGTGTTCCAGGCATGTCCCACCGGGAGGAGGCCCCGGGGCAGACCCAGGACACGCTGGAGAGATTATATCTCTCGGCTGGCCTGGGAACGCCTTGGTGTTCCCCTGGACGAGCTGGAGGAGGTGGCTGGGGAGAGGGAGGTCTGGGCCTCTTTGCTTAGGCTGCTGCCCCCGCGACCCGGCCCCGGATAAAGCGGATGAAGATGGATGGATGGATCTTCCGGACTCACTGTTAAGGAAGAGCGTTCATTACAAGTCTGTATTATTGGTTCAACTCATGCAAGAACTTGTCTCTTGAATTCAGTAAGTGCATCTGCTTGGACCAGTAGCAAGATCTGCATGGAGGAATGGGCCAAAATACCAGCTACTGTGTGTGCAAACCTGGTAAAGACCTATAGTAAACGTTTGACCTCTGTTATTGCCAACATAGGTTATGTTACAAAGTATTGAGTTGTATTTTTGTTATTGACCAAATACTCATTTTCCACCCTGATTTACGAATAAATTCTTTAAAAATCCTACCATGTGAATTCATGGATTTTTTTTTCACATTCTGTCTCTCACAGTTGAAGTGTACCTCTGGTGCAAATTACTGACCTCTGTCATCATTTTAAGTGGGGGAACTTGCACAATCGGTGGCTGACTAAATACTTTTTTGCCCCACTGTATTCCTAAGTGCACCAACTCAAAGTGACCTTGCATATGAGTTTACAGCAATTAGACACTTTGAAGCAAACTTTAGATTATATGTTTCACTTAAAGAACATCTCAAATAGACACGCTCATCGACTGCTACAAATTCTACCTGACCTTCCATGTTAGGTCTATCAAATTGAGTTCTATGTTTCATATCAAGATCACTTTGAATGGAGACACTGATGGTTTTATTCCTAAGTGCACCCACTTAAAGTGACCTTGCATATGAGTTTACAGCAATTAGACACTTTGAAGCAAACTTTATGTGACCCGTGGTAGGTCCCTATTTAAAATAGGACAGAGCCGTAGGCGCACAGTCAGTTAAAAAGAATTTCATTTTTTAATACAAAATAAAAGCAACAGTGTAACAGCGGCACCTAAAAACAATTAAAAACTTTACCTTATTAAAATCGATAAAACTGTATGATTGCCCGTGAGACAGGACGAGCGCTGCGGGGAACCGTTTAAGAACAAACCGACATAGCACACAGGTTAAAAAGAGACGGCAACTCACACATGACCCCAAATGGGCAAAACAATATAAAAAAAAGGCAAATCTTCAGTGCTGTCTTCACTCAGGCCCACCGCTGTGCATGCAAAAGCGGTGAGACAAAAAAAGGATTTGTTTTCCCTGCAGCGCCTTCACCGTCTGCGACAATATATACATATAAAAAGGGGTTAAAATACTTAAAAAATCAATCTCTATGGTGCCTACTGATACAGAAAAATAAAACGAGAAACAAATAAAATCGACAGCCGCAGCAGTCACAGTCTGTCAAATTACACCAGTATAAAACAAATTAAAACACACTGATGTGTCGGGTCCTTTGCCCGCAGCCAGAAATCCACTTGGCAAAGCAGCAGCTCGGTACTCTGTCCACAAGTTCGCGTCACACCCTAATAAATGTGGGTCAGTGGCGGTGAAGTCCACTACACTGTTCTCACGGGAACGCAATGTTTCCCACCGTTCTGACAGAGTTTAGGGGGACCCGCATCAAGCTTTCATGGAAAGAAATTAAAAACACCAACTTGCAACTTGGACCAAGCACTGACAGCTTCAGGTTTGCTGAGGTATACCTAATTGCCCACACCTGAGCTTATAAAAGGAGCAAAGACCAGCTCCGCCCACCAGGGGCGGTTCCCAGACTAAGGTCACACCTGTCACAATCTCCCCCCTGGTTTTTGCATTGGCGACCCGACAATGAAACGTTAAAGCCACGGTCTGTAAAAAGCTATAACTGAATGTACACTAGGTGGCCTGGCTTCAGCTGATTGGGGCAGATTGTGTGGATTGGAATGGTGGCCAGCTGTTGAGCGTGTCGTTCTTCTAACTGTACCACTTTCAGCTAATGGAGTGGAGACACTACACTGTGGAGTCAGGGTACCAAGCTCAGTCCCTCTGGACTGCGGCCTCATTACTATAGCCAGGTCCTCTGGGGGTTGTTGGGGACCAGGTGCAGAATCAGTTTGTACACTTTGGGGGTCACCTCTTGGGGACTCCCTTCGTTGCCACACATAAAAGTCTCCCTCATCCTCAGACAGGGGTAACCGGTCAGGTGAACTTCTAGGGTTAGGAGTTTGCTGGAGCTCTGCCCTTATTTTCTCACAGATATCAGCAGTGATCGGCTTAATCAATTATCTATGAACCTGTCTTTTCTGTTCTGGATCATGGAGTGGGGCCACTGTATACACAGGACCAGCTCCAGCAGGGGCACCGACAATACAATACGGTGTAGCGCCCCAAAAATCTTAGATTTTATTCCGGCCACGAATGCTATGATCTCTCAAATACACTAACTGATGCAATGGCAAGGGGTCAGAAGCTGGGGCAGGTTGGTGATCTGCACGCAGGGTCGCTGCTGCTTTGGTGCGGTTACTCACACCTTTATAAGCAGTGTTGGGAAGGTTACTTTTAAAATGTATTCCATTACAGAATACAGAATACATGCCCCAAAATGTATTCTGTAACGTATTCCGTTACGTTACTCAATGAGAGTAACGTATTCTGAATACTTTGGATTACTTAATATATTAACATGCTGTTTACAACTATGTGAATGTACTATTGCTGTGATTTATTACTGTTACTGAAGGTCCGCGGCTCCGAACCGTAGTAAAGGGACCTCTGGCTAATACGGTGGGTTCTGTGTCGGGCTCGTAGCCAAAAACTAGCTTTACTTTGTTGTCTGGGTCAACTTTGCTAGCAGAGACAGAGAGAGGCGTTGAAAGGCTGCTCCAACGGAACTTATTGTTTTTGGAGGAAAACACGAACACGGTGTACAGTCGAGTCTTAATAGCTTACTTACAGCTGGGCTCGTCAGGCACTCTTCTTGGCTGCAGTGGTTATTATTATATTTACATGCTTCCAGCTCCCGTTTTTGCTCGATGACAGCTCGTACCTTTCCTTTTTCTCCCTCCCTCGCTCACAGACACATAACGTGTATGGCAGTCCATTCTCCCTGCAGCACGGACTACACTGCCCATGATGCTACATTCTTTAGAGCTATACCGGTAGCATTCTGCCTATTAGCTTAGCACTACAACAACAAAAAGGCCTCTCTCACCCAGGAAACAGGCAGAGAGAGAGCGTCACCCTGTAACCATGGCAACCGTAACGCTGCCGTCTGGAACGACAACGTAGCTGTCAAACAAAACCCAAACAGCCCTGACCCGCCACAATATGAAACAGGAAAGTACCGCCGTGTAATCCATTTATTTCAACAAAGTAACTGTATTCTAAATACCACCTTTTTAAACGGTAACTGTAACGGAATACAGTTACTCATATTTTGTATTTTAAATACGTAACGGCGGTACATGTATTCCGTTACTCCCCAACACTGTTTATAAGCTACATCTAGACGTTTCTGATGCTCTTGGACCCAAGTGTGCACTGGCCCTTGGGTGGGTTCCTCCACTCTGCCTAACAGGAAGTCAATTGGGAGCTGGGGCTCTTGGCCAAACATAAGGAAATTGGGTGACTCACCCGTAGTTTGATGGATTGTAGTATTGTAAGCAAAGGTGAGCTGCTGTAAATACATGGGCCAATGACGCTTTTGCTCAGGGGGCAGGGTTCTCAACAGATCATGCAGAGTCCGATTAAAACGCTCACACTGGCCATTACCTTGTGGGTGGTAAGGAGTGGTGCGAGTCTTTTCCACCCATATAACTGGCACAGCTGCTGAACTACTGCTCCTTCAAAACTCCTCCCCTGATCAGAGTGGATCCTAGAGGGAACACCAAAGCGATAAAACCACTCATAAACCAAAACACTGGCCACAGTAGTTGCCTTTTGATCCTTAGTAGGAATGGCCTGAGTGAACTTTGAAAACACATCACACATCAGTAAGAATCAATACATTTTCACGGCCATCAACGGAGGGTTCAAGGCATGAGAAATCAATTGCCAGAATCTGATTGGGCCTCGCAGCTATGAGGTGACCCATGGTTGTTTTAGGTTTCGGGTAAACTGCTTTAGCCTGTGCACAACGTTCACATTGCTGACAGTAATCCTGAACCTCTTTCAACATACCTGGCCAATAACACCTCTTGCGTATCAAGTCTGCAGTCCTGTCTATTCCCTGGTGACCATGGTCATTATGCAAGCCATGTAAAACCTCATTCTTGAGACTATGAGGGACCACTATTTGGCACACGGGTTCCCCCCCATCTGGCTGAAAAATCTGCCAATAAAGCACGCCTTCCTTCTCTACCAGTTTCCTCCACTGGCGCAACATTTCCAGTACTGCTGCTGGCAAATCTCTCCTCTCCTGGCGAGTAGGGCCAGTTCCTCGGCGCCAAAACTTCAAAAAGCCACTAATTATGGGGTCATCCCTCTGCAAAGTAGCAAGGTCTGTAAGTGAATGAGAGGGTAAAACCGAAATCATAGATTGGATTACTTGCTGGGGTGGTAAAACTGGTTGGACTAAAGAGCCTGGAAGGGAAGTACCAGGAACCAGTGTTTCCAAAGACACAGGTTGATCTGATGGCTGACACTGTCGAGACAAAGCATCTGCATTGCCATTTGTACGACCTGGACGATACTTAATTGAAAAATCAAAAGAAGAGAGCTGAGCAGCCCAGCGCTGTTCCAAAGCTCCGAGCTTTGCTGTAGTCAGATGGCTCAAGGGGTTGTTGTTGGTATAGACAACACACTTCTTACCCAGCAGATATTCTCTATATTTTTCAGTTATAGCCCATTTCAAGGCTAGGAATTCAAGTTTCATGGAGCTGTAGTTGGACATGTTACGCTCCGTGGGCTTTAGTCCTCGACTAGCATAGGCTATAGGACGCACCTTGCCATCTGCTTGCTGTTGTGAAAGCACTGCCCCCAAACCCCAGTGACTGGCATCAACCTCCAAAATAAAAGGTTGTGAAAAATTTGCATAAGCCAACACGGGGGAATTCACCAACCGAGCCTTCAACTCTTGGAAGCTGTTTTCACACTGCTCGGTCCAAACTTCCTGCAGTGCACGCTTGGAGGGGCGTTTGTGCTTAGTCCCAGCCAGTTCGGCCACCAACTGGTGGAGCGGAGCAGCTAGAGATGCAAAACCTGGAACAAAGCGGCGATAGTAACTAGCAAACCCTAAGAATGACCTTATTTCAGCAACAGAGCTAGGAGTTTGCCAATTAGATACCGCAGATATTTTGTCTGGGTCCGTAGCTACCCCGTCCTTGGAGATCACATGCCCAAGGTACTTTACCTCTGTCTGCAAAAAACAACATTTTTCCAGCTTGGCCTTCAAATTTTGTACCCGCAAGGTCTCCAGTACTGTTCCTAGGCGCTGAATATGCTCATCTACTGTGGTGGAGAAGCCTATCACATTATCCAGATACAGCAACAAGGATGGGTGATTCTGGGAACCAAACATTCGCTCCATCAATCTCTGAAAGGTGCTTGGTGCGTTACAGAGGCCAAACGGCATGCGGTTGAACTCGAATAACCCAAAAGGAGTGCAGAAAGCAGTTTTCTTCTTGTCTGGCTCCGCAACAGGGACTTGATTGTAGCCACTAGCCAAGTCCAAGGTGGAGAACCAGCGTGCACCTGACAACACGTCCAAGGACTCCTCAATTCGGGGTAAGGGAAAAGCATCCTTCCTAGTCTTTGAGTTTAAAAGACGGTAATCCACACAGAGCCTGATACTGGAGTCCTTCTTTCTTACTACCACAATTGGAGAGGCAAAAGGGCTACAACTTTCTCTGATCACCTGACTATCCAACAGGTGTTGAATATGGGCCTTAACACTCTCATACTCTGAAGGTGGAATGCGTCGATACCGCTGGCGGACTGGAGTCTCATCTAAGAGTGGGATCTCATGAGTAAGTAAATTGGTACACCCTAAATCACCATCATGAGAAGAAAAAACAGATTGGTAGTCACGTAAAAGGGCTCTTACCCTGTCCTGATCCTGTACAGTGAGAGCTGACAGATCAATTGCATCAATGGCAGTTCTCAGAGGGTTGGTTTCCATACTCTGAGTTGCCATGGTAACACATTTCTCCTCTCCCAAATCTTCCAACAGACTGGTCGAGCCATCTGATTGGCTGACAATTTCAACTTGGCACAAAGTGCCAAGCTGACTGCAAGGTGGCAAAATGGCCTCAGTTAATCCCACATTGGTAACTGGGATAAATGCAGTGCCACTAACCACTTGGACCAAAGCTGGAGAAGAAAGGAGACCATGAGGCAAGCCGGCATCTAGTGGTTCAAAAAGCACTGTTCCAGTGTATGCTGAATGGGCTTTTCGACAGGTGGTGGGTACAAATTTCATTGTGCCTGCAGGGATGCAAATTTTTCTTCTACCCTGAACTCTCACTGGGCCACTAACCTGTGCTTCAGGCTGTAGTTGGGCTGTATGGCAACGCTGCAAAACCTGCTGCCAAGGATCTTCCTGCACTAAAGGAAGGTCAAAAAGAGCAGAGCCATGTTCCAAAAACAGCTCCCTATAACACTCGTGGATCACATTCATGCCAAGTACTCCACATATTTCTAAGTTGGGGCTGGGCTCCAAAGGATCCCTAACAACTAACACACCACGTTTCGGTATTTGCCTCCCTAACACCTGGCAATCAAGCTCCAGGTAGCCAACATAGGGAATATCTAGCCCATTAGCTGCCCGTAACCGCAGCCAATGGCATGCCTTCAGTTTCTCTGGACCCCAGTTCTTAAAATGTTTGGCAAAAAAACTCTCCGTGATGGTAGTGACCATGGACCCAGTGTCTAATAAACAGGAGACGTCTACCCCTCCCATATTAATGGTAACCTTTGGACAGGAGCCTACCAACTTGGGTAGGGGACCAGACTTTTGAGCATTACAACTGTTGGAGCCAGTTATGCCCCCATCTGATATGTGGCTCAGCATAACAGAGGGTGCTAGTTTTCCGTCTGCATGGAAAACATTCCCTGACCAGATGAGCTCCTGCTAGGGGCTGTAGACTCAAAGGCTAATACCCTCTCATTATCACAGTCCTTAGCAAAATGGCCAGGTTTCTGACACCGTCTGCAAATAACCTGCCTTCCTCTCTGCGTGAACCTAGGCTTACTTGATGTATGGGCAACTCTCAACTCATGTGTAAGCTGATCAATCTGGGCCTGCTGCCGTTTTAACATTTCCTTAACCTCTGCTAATTCTGACCCAATAGTATCCCTTGGCACCCTTGTTTGTCCTGTATGCTGAATGCTGTAGACTGCTGGGACAGAATAAGTCCTGAACCGATTGGGTTCTACTCCTACTCTGCCTTCCCGCTCCCACCTGAGGGCTTCATCTCTTAAAGTATGGAGGTCATAATCTGGATGTTCGCGAACAATCCTTTTAAGCTTGCGACTCAAATTTCCATCCCGGACACCCTCTACAAACTGATCAGAAAGCAGTCTAGCAGCCTCAGGAATTCGCCTCTCTGGACAACTTTGAATCATTTTGTCCATGAGAGAAAACAATGCATGGGAGAATTCCCTCAGTGACTCTCCTTCTTGCTGCCTTCTTGCATAAAAAGCTTCCTTAACAGGAATAAAGGACATAGGGCAACCATACTGGCTAAGGAGAATATCACAAATGCGGTCTGGATCTTCTCTTACTTGCTGGGACCTATATTTTAGTTCCTCACGAGCATCACCAGTCAAATGATCAAAAATATAATGGGCTCTATCAACAGGGGCAAGTCTACGAGTGCGCATCACAGATTTTATTTCTTCCACCCAACTTTGGACACTAATTTCCCCAGTTCCACTAAACAGGGGGCACGACCTCTCTCTAGGAATATAAACCAACCTCTCTCGGGGAGAGCCCTCCATAGGGGTAGGATCATGAGGTCTACAGGGGCTAGAAATGCCTGATTGGGACTCCATAATAATAAAATAAAAACCCTCAACAGTAAGTGTGCCTACTGTGTTTGTAGGCACAGATTACATTGTATCTGGATGCAGATTACACTTTGTTACCACCAGGAATTACCAGCTGCTGCTTTGCCTAAAATAAATAAAAACAAATGTAAAACAGTTTTAAGAAACACACAAAAACAAAACAGAATTTTACACAAACCAACTGCCTTAATCGCCGTGTACACCTACAGGCTCGTCCTGTCCGACAACGCCAGTTTGAGACCCGTGGTAGGTCCCTATTTAAAATAGGACAGAGCCGTAGGCGCACAGTCAGTTAAAAAGAATTTCATTTTTTAATACAAAATAAAAGCAACAGTGTAACAGCGGCACCTAAAAACAATTAAAAACTTTACCTTATTAAAATCGATAAAACTGTATGATTGCCCGTGAGACAGGACGAGCGCTGCGGGGAACCGTTTAAGAACAAACCGACATAGCACACAGGTTAAAAAGAGACGGCAACTCACACATGACCCCAAATGGG
Source organism: Neolamprologus brichardi (assembly GCF_056152115.1). Lineage (NCBI taxonomy): Eukaryota > Metazoa > Chordata > Actinopteri > Cichliformes > Cichlidae > Neolamprologus > Neolamprologus brichardi. The sequence continues at coordinate 1,123,043 of NW_028270137.1, read as the reverse complement.
CAAAACAATATAAAAAAAAGGCAAATCTTCAGTGCTGTCTTCACTCAGGCCCACCGCTGTGCATGCAAAAGCGGTGAGACAAAAAAAGGATTTGTTTTCCCTGCAGCGCCTTCACCGTCTGCGACAATATATACATATAAAAAGGGGTTAAAATACTTAAAAAATCAATCTCTATGGTGCCTACTGATACAGAAAAATAAAACGAGAAACAAATAAAATCGACAGCCGCAGCAGTCACAGTCTGTCAAATTACACCAGTATAAAACAAATTAAAACACACTGATGTGTCGAGTCCTTTGCCCGCAGCCAGAAATCCACTTGGCAAAGCAGCAGCTCGGTACTCTGTCCACAAGTTCGTGTCACACCCTAATAAATGTGGGTCAGTGGCGGTGAAGTCCACTACACTGTTCTCACGGGAACGCAATGTTTCCCACCGTTCTGACAGAGTTTAGGGGGACCCGCATCAAGCTTTCATGGAAAGAAATTAAAAACACCAACTTGCAACTTGGACCAAGCACTGACAGCGTCAGGTTTGCTGAGGTATACCTAATTGCACACACCTGAGCTTGAAAGGAGCAAAGACCAGCTCCGCCCACCAGGGGCGGTTCCCAGACTAAGGTCTCACCTGTCACATTTAGATAACACGGTTCACTTACAGAACATCTCAAGTAGAGACCCCTCAAATGGAAACACTTTTGGTTTTCCTCTTTACTTAGTGCTCCTATTTGGGGAATTCATTATTTTGAATAGTTCAGGGAATCGTTGATTTATGTGTTAATAAGATGCCTTTGATTGAAACCGCACAAATCCTTCAAAAGCTACTGGAGACAAAAGAGGAAACCAAAATACAATGGGGCGCTACTACAGTTGTTAGCCAACCATTGGTTTCATGACTGAATGTCATTGACTTAAATGTGGATGGGACTGCAAGAGGAGTCTTGAGTTCATATAAAAGGAGACTCATGTTCAAGCATCTCTCATGGATTTGGAAACACAGACAACACAGGATATTCCAAAAGAACTTCAGGACTCACTGGTAAGGAAGAGCGTTCATTACAAGTCTGTGTTGTTGGTCCGATTCATGCAAGAACAGTATGATGTCATATAGGCATTCAGTATGATGTCATATAGGCATAAAGTATGATGTCATATAGGCATACAGTATGATGTCATATAAGGCATTCAGTATGATGTCAAATAGGCATACAGTATTTTAGCTGAGTGGTAAATTAATAATAATATTTTCCATTTCAGTTAACCAAATGTCCATTTAAGGTTCAAAAAGGGGTCTTAAAATGTTGTTTCTTTGTTTCCATGTATGGTACCATACCATACCACCTTTATTTATGAAGCACTTTAACATAAAACCAGAGTTCACAAAGTGCTTTACATGCTAATAGCATAAGTAAAAATAAATAAATAAAATGAGATAAGATAAAATAAATAACTAAAACACTAAATTAAATTAAAACATGTTAAAACAAATTGAGTCAACCCCTCTAATCAATGCCAAAGGCTTCAGCAAATAAATATGTTTCAAGAAGACTTTTAAATTCAGAAAGAGAAGAGGCCTGCCTAACATGCAAGGGTAGATCATTCCACAACTTTGGAGCAACTACAGCAAAAGCACGATCACCTTTAAATTTATACTTAGTTTTCGGTACCTTAAGGAGCTGCTGATTGGCAGCGCACCCACTAGTGTAGTGGCTTCGTTTAAATTTGGCTTGTGTGTTTAATTTGTGGGGGAAGAAATGAACCTTTCTGTTCACTCACTGTCTCGCTTCCGCTTTGGATCTTGCACTTGTGTCCATCCCATTTACCTCGTGCTGCTGGGCCGTGACAGATGTCATATATGTCATACAGTATGATGTCATATAGGCATAGAGTATGATGCCATATAGGCATTCAGTATGATGTCATATAGGCATTCAGTATGATGTCATATAGGCATTCAGTATGATGTCATCCTGTGTCATCTGACGACCTGCTGCCACTGAAAGGCAGTGTCAGAGGGGACACTTGGGCATTTATCGCAGCATATGATGTGATCATGGTAAATGCTCTCCACTCACACATGACATCCAGTAATGAGGTGGAGAGCATTTAAACCTTTTGCCATTATTTTATTGATGATCTGAATGACAACATTTATGACCTCTGTGCATTCTAGAGGAAAGGTTTGCGCACACAATGCCTCTTGGTGCAGGATGCAGTGAAACGTCAGCAGCTTTCTATCCAGTGACTTCTGCAGCCAGGCCACAAAGCCCCTGTGCAGTCATACTTACCATACTTTTATTTTTATATTTCAATATCACAATAATCTTCTAATTTAGAACTACAAGTTAAAAAAGAACTATATTAAGTTGCTGATTTGGTCCCTAAAATCCAGAGAGTAATTATTCATGGTAAGGAATTCATGTGGACTCAAAGCGTGTGGGCAGGCAAGGACATTTAAACAGTGAGGCTGACGACCTACCATTTCTTCGTGTGACTGCTTCTGGTCTAAAAGGGACTCCAATACCAAAATCAATGAATTTAGGCTGTTTGAGGTACACGTTGGGGGAAAACAACAGAAAAAGACAAACATTTCTTACCACTGGTAGGTAGCTGACTAAAAACTGAGCAACATGCTTAATCACCACCTGCATTACAGAGAAAATGTGTTTTAGAAAAAGAGAACAGGAGGAACTAGAAGAATTGTAAAGTGCACACATAAGAAGCCATACTGGGAAATTGTCTTCTCTGCGTTTTCCAAAGAAGACAGTCCCAAAGCCTCCTTCACCCAGCTTATCCTGCTCTTCGTATTTTTCTTCAAAGTCCTCTACAGAGAGACAAAACAAATTGAATTTAACAGGTAAAGGAGACTTTACTCACCTAGATATTTACGCACACCCACAGCACGTGGTGTGGTAAAGGTCGGCCAAGATTTTGACCACATGTCAGAAACTGGATCAAAATTGGACTAAACTCACTTGAACTCTGACTTTGTCTGCACTTAGAACTATCACAAGATATTAAAACAAAACATCGGGCATTGATGACATCACAGGAATCTAACATTCTAATCTATGCAAACTGTCTCCAAGGCTACATAATATCAAATTAAATCATAGCAAAGGAGTAAAAAGCAGGATCAGTCTTAGGGTGTATGTTACATGTTTGCCAGTTTGGATGAGTGAGTGCAATACTTCATCGGCCTGTGTTGTAGCAACCTGTTGAACCTGCTGAGAAACTTTTCTTTGTCCACTCTGCCCCAAACTTCACATGCTCCATAAACGTCGAGGCCTAGAGACCTCTGCATAGTTATTAGCATTAGGTTATCAGTATCATCTGATATATATGACATTTACAGTACAGTACTCACACATGACATGGGAGGAATAAATATGAACTTTTTGACATAAATTTGATCATATGAAATTGGATATTTTTAAAAATATGAAACTTTTTCCTTCCGTCATACTTCAGAAATATAATATATTAAGTTTTGAACATTTTAAAACATTGAAGTTTGCTCGTTGTATTTATAAGATCCTACATGGACGTGCTCCACAATCATTGGTCAGTCATGTTAAAATCCATTATCAGTGGAAAACAAACCTGATCCTCTACTAGAGGCGATTGTGCAATACCTTTTAGACATAACACTCAGCAAACAGTTATTATCAGTTAAAGTCAGTGAGATTTGGAGTGATACATGACACATGACGGAATAAGACACGCAGACTTAGCATGACGAACCGACGAGGAACACGTACACTGTGAATACATACAGAGGGAAAAGAGGACTAGAGATGAGACATGGACATAACTAAGCACAAACAGAACATGATGGCTGGGGGGAAAACACACGTGACAGAAGGAATGGGTCACAAGGGCAAAACATGTAAACGAGAGGAGGAGACGGGGGAAAAAGACATTACTGAAATACATGAAGGGCCAGGGCTGGGGCAGCCAACCAGTCACAGACAAACAGCCACATTTTTTACTGTGTCACCGCAAAGAGCCACATCATACACCTGGGCACACATGAACATCACCCATCCCTTCCTCTGTCCTGCGTTCAGTTTGGGGTATCAAACTCAGGACCCTAACCCCATCAGGCCGGGGTCTTTGTGTGGAGTCTGCATGTTCTCTCCAGCTTCCTCCCACAGTCTAAAGACATGCAGTCAGTGGGGGTCTTCTCGCCCCGTTCACATTCACACAGAGATGCACTGAAGATCACCTTGTGGTTAGTGCCTTCTATTCGATGTACAGACTGAATAATAACACCTTCTAATTAGTTCTGTCTCCTATTGGTGCTCTTCTACGAGTAATCAGTGCTTGATGACTTACTACGCTTAACTTTTTTCACAACATTGATAACAAACACAAAACAACAACAACATATATTATCTAAAAAAACTTGATTGGACCACATTTTGATGTTCATCCTACATGTTTATTGAGATTGTCTAATGTCTGCGACGGTATCTTTTCCCACGTCTGCGGACACCCGAGGCCTTGTGGGCTCTCCTGCGTCTGCGAGCAGGGCGAGAAGCATGTTTGCGTCTATGCCTGTGTCGTGGCATCGTCCAAAACGGCGGTACCTGCTCCACGTCACGGGTTCTATTTATGGACTCACTTGGCAACTTTAGTGATGTCACTGCTGATGTTGTCACTGTTGGTGTGACCTCATGACTCATTCATCCCATCTGAACTGTGGTGTAATTATGAGGTCACAGGGGGACGTGAATTTATTCACAAAGTTGAAACAGAGTTTGGGTCATAACTCAAAGACACAATGATGCAGTCAAATCATTGGAATTAAATATCTGTAATTCAATTCAATTCAATTCAATTCAATTCAATTCAATTCAATTTTATTTATATAGCGCCAAATCACAACAAATGTCGCCTCAAGGCACTTCATAGATACAGAGAAAAGCTCAACAATCATATGACCCCCTATGAGCAGCACTTTGGTGACAGTGGGAAGGAAAAACTCCCTTTTAACAGGAAGAAACCTCCGGCAGAACCAGGCTCAGGGAGGGGCGGCCATCTGCTGCGACCGGTTGGGGTGAGAGAAGGAAGACAGGATAAAGACATGCTGTGGAAGAGAGACAGAGGTTAATAACAGATATGATTCAAAACAGAGAGGTCTATTAACACATAGTGAGTGAGAAAGGTGACTGGAAAGGAAAAACTCAATGCATCATAGGAATCCCCCGGCAGCCTACATCTATTGCAGCATAACTAAGGGAGGATTCAGGGTCACCTGGTCCAGCCCTAACTATATGCTTTAGCAAAAAGGAAAGTTTTAAGCCTAATCTTAAAAGTAGAGATAGTGTCTGTCTCCCGAATCCAAACTGGAAGCTGGTTCCACAGAAGAGGGGCCTGAAAACTGAAGGCTCTCCCTCCCATTCTACTTTTAAATACTCTAGGAACAACAAGTAGGCCTGCAGAGTGAGAGCGAAGTGCTCTAATAGGGTGATATGGTACTACAAGGTCATTAAGATAAGATGGGGCCTGATTATTTAAGACCTTGTATGTGAGGAGCAGGATTTTGAATTCAATTCTGGATTTAACAGGAAGCCAATGAAGGGAAGCCAAAACAGGAGAAATATGCTCTCTCTTTCTAGTCCCTGTCAGTACTCTTGCTGCAGCATTTTGGATTAGCTGAAGGCTTTTCAGTGAGTTTTTTGGACATCCTGATAATAATGAATTGCAGTAGTCCAGCCTGGAAGTAATAAATGCATGAACTAGTTTTTCAGCGTCACTCTGAGACAGGATATTTCTAATTTTCGAGATGTTGCGCAAATGGAAGAACGCAGTCTTACATATTTGTTTAATATGTGCGTTGAAGGATATATCCTGGTCAAAAATGACTCCAAGGTTCCTCACAGTGTTACTGGAGGCCAAGGTAATGCCATCCAGAGTAAGAATCTGGTTAGATACCATATTTCTAAGCTTTTCAGCGCCGAGTACAATGACCTCAGTTTTATCTGAGTTAAGAAGCAGAAAGTTAGTGGCCATCCAAGTAAATTACACGATTTAGAGGGGTCTGACATCACATCCAGTCTCTCTGTTGTGATGTCAAATATCAATGCCAGACTCGCTTCTCTTTTGTGATGTCAAATATCAATGCCAGACTCGCTTCTCTGCTGTGATGTTAAATATCAATGCCAGACTCGCTTCTCTTTTGTGATGTCAAATATCAATGCCAGACTCGCTTCTCTGCTGCGATGTTAAATATCAATGCCAGACTCGCTTCTCTTTTGTGATGTCAAATATCAATGCCAGAGTCGCTTCTCTGCTGTGATGTCAAATATCAATGCCAGACTCGCTTCTCTGTTGTGATGTCAAATATCAATGCCAGACTCGCTTCTCTGCTGTGATGTTAAATATCAATGCCAGACTCGCTTCTCTGTTGTGATGTCAAATATCAATGCCAGACTCGCTTCTCTCTGTTGTCATGTCAAATACCAATGCCAGACTCGCTTCTCTGTTGTGATGTCAAATGTCAATGACAGATTCGTCTCTCTGTTGTGATGTCAAATATCAATGCCAAACTCGCTTTGTGCGTGTGTGTGTGTGTGTGCGTGAGTCTTCAAATTAGTTTAAGAGACAAAGAGAAAGAAAGTGGAAGACACACAGACTTGAAGGTGAAACTGTAGGTGTGAAACTCAGCAGGCACTAGTATATTGAAATTGAGGTGAATTGTTCGGAGACTCTAAAATAAATATTTGTCTGCAGCTGCATCAAAAAACGCTGAAACATGTCAAAAGAGAGAGAAGGGCATTATAGTTTGAAACCACTCAGCAAGTAAAAAAAGACAATCAAAGATTGCATTAAAACACAGTTTGGTTCATAATAAATCCTATCAGGTATACAACAGTATCAGTGAACAATATATCAGCTTTCACGTTAAGATAACTACAAAAATCATAAAATCCTATTACAGTTTATGTTATATAATTTATTACGTAAATCTGAAATTTACCACTAACACGACATGACTTAATCATAACATAATTATTCTAACTTTCACTGACTTACACTAAAGTAAGTGCTCATTTTTCAGGTTAAGGTTATTTTCTCAGTAGTCATGAAAATATCATTATAGAGTTAAGTCATTATTTTTTAACCCAAGTTAAATGCTATAAGTGAGGAATTTAACTGATGAATGACATATGGGAAACCATAGTTTGCTATCACAGACAAATATGACTTATATATGTTCTGTATTAAGGACATTTTAAAAACTTTTGGCTGAAAGTTCTTAGTTCTCATTTTTTCATGCCATTTCTAAACATCACTTTAGCCCTAGTTCTATCAAGTAAATCTAACTCCCGAATGTCTGATGACCTGAGTTAAGGTGTGACAATGGTTCTTTGTTAATCATGGTTTGGTCGTTGGCCAGCCATTATCTAGACCATTGAAATTTGGTGTAAAAGAAGGCGGAGTTGGGTGGAAGAGGCAGCACCCAGCAGTTAAGAGTACCCTATAAGTATATCACCACATCCACTGCAAAAGGGAAACCAAATGGCAGATGCTACAAACCATGGTCAAATTCATCGGTAAGTAAGCATGTTCTTTACATATCTGTTATTGACCCATTGGTTTTATGTTCTATGATTGTTATTACCACATTGACTTATTTAGTTCTGCTTATAATTATCCTTTGATGGAAGTAATCCAAAGTATACTTATCATAAGAACAGTAACTTTGGGGTTTTTTGTGTTTTAATGAAGAAAGTACTTCTGTTAAGGTACTTGATCATGTTAGGTGTCTATTTATAGTTCTATCAGGGTCACATGATGATATAAACTTCTGAATTGGTCACCAAGATCACAGCAACATGAGCACTTAAGTGAATTCTGAAAGCATCAAGTGCTAATTGTTGTTGTAATGCTGTTGTCCACAACAAACCATGAACTGACTGAAAACAGTAGGATTCGGTTGATTTCTGAAAGAGTAAGTGTGTATGTAAATGATTTGCTAAACTATATTCCTAGCCCATAATGTTGAATTGTGACTCGAGATACAATTAAGCTTTATTTATTTATTTATTTTTTTAAAGAAAAGGTTGAATTTGTTTTCCACAAAAAAAAATCACAGATCACACTTCTTTAATTAAAGTGCTTTGCTAAATCAAGTCACCAACATCACAACAACATAAGCACTTATTTGAATTCTGGATACAGTAAGTGCTCATTGTTGTTGTGTTGTTGATGTCTTCTACAGCCAACAATCACTGTAAAATTACCTTTGCATTATGAATTGTAGCTGACTTTGTCCAACAGAAATCTTTGTTGCAAATCTTTCCTCTTTGCCAAGGTTGCAGGACTTGATATAAAGATGCATGTTAACTTAAGTCGACTTTAGATTTTCAGGACGTATCACATTAAGATCACCTCGAACGAATACACTAATGGTTCATGTTTTCCTAAGTGCTTCCTTTCAAAGTAATCTTGATTGTGTTACATCAGGATCACACAGCCAGGTTATTTCAGGACTTGTTCACCATCATTAAAAACAACTGTCACCAAATGGAATTCAAACTACAGTAAGTGCAAGTTTTGGATTGGACTCTTGGATTTTGATTTATATTGTATTTTGACATTCCGAAATCTTTATGTCCTGTTAAAAATAAAATTCCTTATTACAACTTGAGCGTAAAACTTTCCTTTTTTCTAAAGCATATAGTTAGGGCTGGATCAGGTGACCCTGAGTCCTCCCTTAGTGATGCTGCAATAGGTGTAGACTGTTGGGGATTCCCATGATGCACTGAGTATTTCCTTCTAGTCACCTATCTCACTCAACATGTGTTAATAGATCTCTCTGCATTTAATCTCACTCGTTATTAATCTCTGGCTCTCTTCCACAGCAGGGAGTTTTTCCTTCCCACTATCACCAAAGTTCTTTCTCATAGGGGGTCATATGATTGTTGGGTTTTTCTCTGAATTTTTTATTGTAAGGTCTACATACCATATAAAGCGCCCTGAGACGTCTCTTGTTGTGATTTGGTAGTGTATAAATACAGTTGAATTGAACTGAGTTGTCAAGATTTCATGGAATGAAAATGGAATGATTCTTTTTTTCCCAAGTGCTTCCTTTGAGATAATCTTGGATTGGGTTCACATCAGGATGAAACAATGACATAATTTAAGGAATTATTCACCATCATAACAAAAGAGACTATTACCAACTGGAATTTTAGGTTCTGTAAGTGTTAGCAATTATACTCTTGATCTCAGGAACAAAGTATTACATTCAAGACATCAGCTTTTTCATTGTTTTAACATATGGCATAGAAACTGAACATTTAACAGTGTTTCCTGAAAACCCTCTCCTGTCTGATCATTTCTTGATAACATTTACATTTACAATAATTGATTACGCAGCAGTGGAGAGTGGACTTTATCAAAGTAGATGTCTTTCTGAAAGCGCTGTAACGAAGTTTAAGAATATAATCCAGCCACTGTTATCATCGTCAATGCCCTGTACCAACACAGAGCAGAGCAGCTATCTGAACGCTACCCCAACAGAGGTCGATTATCTTGTTAATAATTTCACCTCCTCACTACGTACGACTCTGGATACTGTAGCTCCAGTGAAAACTAAGGTCTCTAATCAGAAGTACCTGACCCCGTGGTATAATTCTCAAACACGTACCCTAAAGCAGATGACTCGTAATCTGGAGAGGAAATGGCGTGTCACAAATTTAGAGGATCATCATTTAGCCTGGAGAAATAGTTTGTTGCTTTATAAGAAAGCCCTCCGCAAAGCCAGAACAGCTTACTACTCATCACTGATTGAAGAAAATAAGAACAACCCCAGGTTTCTCTTCAGCACTGTAGCCAGGCTGACAAAAAGTCAGAGCTCTTTTGAGCCAACCATCCCTTTAACGTTAACTAGTGATGACTTCATGAACTTCTTCACAAATAAAATTTTTATCATTAGAGAAAAAATTACCAATAATCATCCCACAGATGTAATATTATCTACAGCTACTCTTAGTTCCATTGATGTTAAGTTAGACTCTTTTTCTCCAATCGATCTTTCTGAGTTAACTTCAATAATTACTTCCTCCAAACCATCAACGTGTCTTTTAGACCCCATTCCTACAAAACTGCTCAAAGAAGTCCTGCCATTGATTAATTCTTCGATCTTATATATGATCAACCTATCTCTAATAATCGGCTATGTACCACAGGCCTTCAAGGTGGCTGCAGTTAAACCTTTACTCAAAAAGCCATCTCTAGACCCAGCAGTCTTAGCTAATTATAGGCCAATCTCCAACCTTCCTTTCATATCAAAAATCCTTGAAAGAGTAGTTGTCAAACAGCTAACAGATCATCTGCAGAGGAATGGTTTATTTGAAGAGTTTCAGTCAGGTTTCAGAGTTCATCACAGCACAGAAACAGCTTTAGTGAAGGTTACAAATTATCTTCTTATGGCCTCTGACAGTGGACTCATCTCTGTGCTTGTCCTTCTTGACCTTAGTGCAGCATTCGATACTGTTGACCATAATATCCTGTTAGAGCGATTAGAACATGCTGTAGGTATTACAGGTATTGCACTGCAGTGGTTTGTATCATATCTATCTAATAGACTCCAATTTGTGCATGTAAATGGAGAGTCCTCTTCACACACTGAGGTTAATTATGGAGTTCCACAGGGTTCAGTGCTAGGACCAATTCTGTTTACATTATACATGCTTCCCCTAGGCAGCATCATTAGAAGACATAGCATACATTTTCACTGCTATGCAGATGACACCCAGCTCTATCTGTCCATAAAGCCAGATAACACACACCAATTAGTTAAACTGCAGGAATGTCTTAAAGACATAAAGACTTGGATGGCCACTAACTTTCTGCTTCTTAACTCAGATAAAACTGAGGTCATTGTACTCGGCGCTGAAAAGCTTAGAAATATGGTATCTAACCAGATTCTTACTCTGGATGGCATTACCTTGGCCTCCAGTAACACTGTGAGGAACCTTGGAGTCATTTTTGACCAGGATATGTCCTTCAACGCACATATTAAACAAATATGTAAGACTGCGTTCTTCCATTTGCGCAACATCTCTAAAATTAGAAATATCCTGTCTCAGAGTGATGCTGAAAAAGTAGTTCATGCATTTATTACTTCCAGGCTGGACTACTGCAATTCATTATTATCAGGATGTCCAAAAAACTCACTGAAAAGCCTTCAGTTAATCCAAAATGCTGCAGCAAGAGTACTGACAGGGACTAGAAAGAGAGAGCATATTTCTCCTGTTTTGGCTTCCCTTCATTGGCTTCCTGTTAAATCCAGAATTGAATTCAAAATCCTGCTCCTCACATACAAGGTCTTAAATAATCAGGCCCCATCTTATCTTAATGACCTTGTAGTACCATATTACCCTATTAGAGCACTTCGCTCCCACTCTGCAGGCCTACTTGTTGTTCCTAGAGTATTTAAAAGTAGAATGGCAGGGAGAGCCTTCAGTTTTCAGGCCCCTCTTCTGTGGAACCAGCTTCCAGTTTGGATTCGGGAGACAGACACTATCTCTACTTTTAAGATTAGGCTTAAAACTTTCCCTTTTGCTAAAGCATATAGTTAGGGCTGGACCAGGTGACCCTGAATCCTCCCTTAGTTATGCTGCAATAGATGTAGGCTGCCGCGGGATTCCTATGATGCATTGAGTTTTTCCTTTCCAGTCACCTTTCTCACTCACTATGTGTTAATAGACCTCTCTGTATTGAATCATATCTGTTATTAATCTCTGTCTCTCTTCCACAGCATGTCTTTTATCCTGTCTTCCTTCTCTCACCCCAACCGGTCGCAGCAGATGGCCGCCCCTCCCTGAGCCTGGTTCTGCCGGAGGTTTCTTCCTGTTAAAAGGGAGTTTTTCCTTCCCACTGTCGCCAAATGCTTGCTCATAGGGGGTCATATGATTGTTGGGCTTTTCTCTGTATCTATGAAGCGCCTTGAGGCGACATTTGTTGTGATTTGGCGCTATATAAATAAAATTGAATTGAATTGAATTGAATCAGCTTTTTCACTGATACCCTTGTTATATATGTATTCAATAAGCATAAGATTGGTCATAAACATTACAGAGACTTAAGCACTTACTTGGATTCTGAGTACATTACGTGCTAATTATTGTTGTACTCATTAGGTCTAATATAGTAATCATGGATTAGAACTATACATAAGAAATTCAAAAATATTTGAAGCTACATGTCCTGTGCATCATATCAATGGTGGTTCTTTTCCTAAGTGCACCCAATCAAAGTGAACTTGCATATGAGTTTTCAACAATTAGACACTTTGAAGCAAACTTTAGTTAACATGGTTCACTTACAGAACATCTCAAGTAGAGACCCCGTCAAATGGAAACACTTGTCGTTTTCCTTTTGCTTGTGTGCGTGCTCCTATTTGGGGAAGTTTTTATTTTGAATAGTTCAGGGAATCATTAATTTATGTGTTAATAAGATGCCTCTGATTAAAACCGCACGAAACCTTCAACAGCGACTGGAGACAAAAGATGACAACAAAATACAATGGGGTGCTACGACAGTCGTTAGCCATCCATTTGTTTCATGATTGAATCTTGTTAATTTACAGTTTTTTCTGAATGCTTAAACACTAACTGTGATTCTTATAGCACAATTTCTAAAACTATTAATACTTATAGCAAAACCACTCACTGAGTTTGCAAAACTAAAAGCACAAACACTGCTTTGCACTCAGTTTGCCATTTTGTAACACACACTTTGCAAACCTGTAGCTACAATCCACTGCACAGCACTCTTTTTGCAGAACTGTAAACACAACTCACTGCTTTACACTCAATTTCCAAATGATCAACACACTCCTAGCAAAACTATACACATTTATGGCTATTATTTACACTATTTTGCCAACTGTCTGGCACACTGTCACATGTAAAAACTTTTTTAGATAATTAGTTCACTTTGCAATCAGCCCAAGCACTATAATACAGGTAAGCTCTGTGTGTGGAGTACAATTGAGGGAGCAGGAAGAGTGAGAAGTAGAGGAGGCCGAGGAAGAGGACGTGGAGGTGAAGAAGTAGGATGAAGAGGACGACAAGGACAAGGAGGAACAAGAGGAGGACGAGGAGGGGGGAGAGGACGAGGAGGGGGGAGAGGACGAGGAGGGGGGAGAGGAAGGGTTAGAAGAGTAAGAAATAGAATTGCTGATGACATCAGAGCTACAATAGTGGACCATGTAATCAACCGTGGAATGACCCTGAGGGAAGCTGGCCGACGGGTTCAGCCTAACTCGAGCCGCTACACTGTAGCAAGCATCATAAGGACATTTTGAAATGAGAATCGGTTAGTGCAGTCACTTTGCACTAAGATTTGTAGCACTGCCATATGCTAATGAGAAACACAACAATACCATAGATGTAAAAATACTGAAATTGTTACTTTACAGAATTGCTAGATGACCAGATGCTGGGGGCAGAGGACGCATGTTCACTGCAGACCAAGAAACCCATATAGTCAACATGGCGATTGCAAATAATCCTATACTTGGAAATAAACACTTGTGTTTGTTTTGATGTGTGTAAATAAACACCAGTACTTGAAGTTTGGATCCCTCCATGTTTACAGACCTATGACAAAAGTATGAGCTCAAACTGACATGGCCTAGCTTGTGCACAGAGAAAGCAAAAGCCAGATGTGTTTTGTATTCATACCATGAGTGTGCAGTTGGCGCATTGTGTGCTTAGTAGATGATGGCTTGTGTGTACTGTTTGATACGAAAACACCATTTTTACGAAGGTGTGAAGAGTTAATCTAGCTGTGTTCGCTTTTGCAAGAGAACTACAATGTTTTGATAATTGGGTGACAGGTTTTCTTATTTGTGTGTAGAATTTTGCAAAAATAGCCAATAGTTACAAAAAATGTGCTTAAGCAATCAGAAAAAACTGTAAATGTGGGTGGGACTGAAAGAGGAGTTTTGACTTCATATAATAGGAGACTCATGTCCAGGTAACCCTCATGGATTTGGAAACACAGACAATACAGGATATTCCAAAAGATCTTCCGGACTCACTGGTAAGGAAGAGCGTTCATTACAAGTCTGTTTTATTGGTCCAACTCATGCAAGAACTTGTCTCTTGAATTCAGTAAGTGCATCTGCTTGGACCAGTTGTACACAACAACTGCTACAAATTCTACCTGATTACGTCTAACAAATTGAGTTCTATGTTTCATATCAAGATCACTTTGAATGGAGACACTGATGGTGGTTTTATTCCTAAGTGCACCCACTCAAAGTGACCTTGCATATGAGTTTACAGCAATTAGACACTTTGAAGCAAACTTTAGATAACACGGTTAAGTTACAGAACATCTCAAGTAGAGACCCCTCAAATGGAAAAACTTGTGGTTTACCTCTTTACTTAGTGCTCCTATTTTGGGAATTTTTTCTTTTGAATAGTTCAGGGAATCATTAATTTATGTGTTAATAAGATGCCTGTGATTGAAGCCGCACGAAACCTTCAACAGCTACTGGAGACAAAAGAGGAAACCAAAATACAATGGGCCGCTACTACAGTCGTTAGCCAACCATTAGTCTCATGACTGAATGTCATTGACTTAAATGTGGGTGGGACTGCAAGAGGAGTCTTGAGTTCATATAAAAGGAGACTCATGTCCAGGTATCCCTCATGGATTTGGAAACACAGATAATACAGGATATTCCAAAAGAGCTTCGGGACTCACTGGTAAGGAAGAGCATTCACTGCAAGTCTGTATTATTGGTTCAACCCATGCAAGAACTTTTCTCTTGAATTCAGTAAGTGCATCTGCTTGGACCAGTTGTACACAACAACTGCTACAAATTCTACCTGATTACGTCTAAAAAATTGAGTTCTATGTTTCATATCAAGATCACTTTGAATGGAGACACTGATGGTGGTTGTATTCCTAAGTGCACCCACTCAAAGTGACCTTGTATATGAGTTTACAACAATTAGACACTTTGAAGCAAATTTTAGATAACACGGTTCACTTAAAGAACATGTCAAATAGACACGCTCATCGACTGCTACAAATTCTACCTGACCCTCCATGTTACGCCTATCAAATTGAGTTCTGTTTCATATCAAGATCACTTTGAATGGAGACACTGATGGTGGTTTTATTCCTGAGTGCACCCACTCAAAGTGACCTTGCATATGAGTTTACAGCAATTAGACACTTTGAAGCACACTTTAGTTAACATGGTTCACTTACAGAACATCTCAAATAGAGACCCCTCAAATGGAAACACTTGTGGTTTTCCTTTTGCCTTAGTGCTCCTATTTGGGGAAGTCTTGATTTTAAATAGTTCAGGGAATCGTTAATTTATGTGTTAATAAGATACCTCTGATTGAAGCCGCACGAAACCTTCAACAGCTACTGGAGACACTGCTACAAATTCCAACTGACCCTCCATGTTAGGTCTATCAAATTGAGTTCTATGTTTCATATCAAGATCACTTTGAATGGAGACACTGATGGTGGTTGTATTCCTAAGTGCACCCACTCAAAGTGACCTTGCATATGAGTTTAAAGCAATTAGACACTTTGAAGCAAACTTTAGATAACACGGTTCACTTACAGAACATTTCAAATAGAGACCCCTCAAATGGAAAAACTTGTGGTTTTCCTCTTTACTTAGTGCTCCTATTTTGGGAATTCTTTATTTTGAATAGTTCAGGGAATCATTAATTTATGTGTTAATAAGATGCCTCCAATTAAAACCGCACGAATCCTTCAACAGCTACTGGAGACAAAAGAGGAAACCAAAATACAATGGGCCGCTACTACAGTCGTTAGCCAACCACTAGTCTCATGACTGAATGTCACTGACTTAAATGTGGGTGGGACCACAAGAGGAGTCTTGAGTTCATATAAACGGAGACTCATGTTCAAGCATCTGTCATGGATTTGGAAACACAGACAACACAGGATATTCCAAAAGAGCTTCGGGACTCACTGGTAAGGAAGAGCATTCATTACAACTTTGTATTATTGGTCCAACTCATGCAAGAACTTGACTCTTGAATTCTGTAAGTGCATCTGCTTGGACCAGTTGTACACAACAACTGCTACAAATTCTACCTGACCCTTCAAGTTATGTCTTTCAAATTGAGTTCTATGTTTCATATCAAGATCACTTTGAATGGAGACACTGATGGTGGTTGTATTCCTAAGTGCACCCACTCAAAGTGACCTTACATATGAGTTTACAACAATTAGACACTTTGAAGCAAACTTTAGATAACATGGTTCACTTACAGAACATCTCAAATAGAGAACCCTCAAATGGAAACACTTGTGGTTTTCCTTTTTTCTTAGTGCTCCTATTTGGTGAAGTCTTCATTTTAAATAGTTCAGGGAATCGTTAATTTATGTGTTAATAAGATGCCTGTGATTGAAACAGCACAAAATCTTCAACAAGCTACTGGAGACAAAAGAGGAAACCAAAATACAATGGGCCGCTACTACAGTCGTTAGTCAACCAATGGTTTCATTACTGAATGTCATTGACTTAAATGTGGGTGGGACTGAAAGAGGAGTCTTGGGTTCATATAAAAGGAGACTCATGTCCAGGTATCCCTCATGGATATGGAAACACAGACAACACAGGATATTCCAAAAGATCTTCGGGACTCACTGGTAAGGAAGAGCATTCATTACAAGTCTGTATTGTTGGTCCAACTCATGCAAGAACTTGTCTCTTGAATTCAGTAAGTGCATCTGCTTGGACCAGTTGTACACAACAACTGCTACAAATTCTACCTGACCCTCCATGTTACGTCTATCAAATTGAGTTCTATGTTTCATATCAAGATCACTTTGAATGGAGACACTGATGGTGGTTTTATTCCCAGATGCACACACTCAAAGTGACCTTGCATATGAGTTTACAACAATTAGACACTTTGAAGCAAACTTTAGTTAACACGGTTCACTTACAGAACATCTCAAATAGAGACCCCTCAAATGGAAAAACTTGTGGTTTTCCTCTTTACTTAGTGCTCCTATTTGGGGAATTCTTTATTTTGAATAGTTCAGGGAATTGTTGATTTATGTGTTAATAAGATGCGTATGATTAAAACCGCACGAAACCTTCAACAGCTACTGGAGACAAAAGATGACAACAAAATACAATGGGGTGCTACGACAGTCGTTAGCCATCCATTAGTTTCATGATTGAATCTCGTTAATTTAAATGTGGGTGGGACTGCAAGAGGAGTATTGAGTTCATATAAAAGGAGACTCATGTCTAGGTAACCCTCATGGATTTGGAAACACAGACAACACAGGATATTCTAAAAGATGTTCCGGACTCACTGGTAAGGAAGAGCATTTATTACAAGTCTGTATTGTTGTTTCAACTCATGCAAGAACTTGTCTCTTGAATTCAGTAAGTGCATCTGCTTGGACCAGTTGTACACAACAACTGCTACAAATTCCAACTGACCCTCCATGTTAGGTCTATCAAATTGAGTTCTATGTTTCATATCAAGATCACTTTGAATGGAGACACTGATTGTGGTTGTATTCCTAAGTGCACCCACTCAAAGTGACCTTGCATATGAGTTTACAGCAATTAGACACTTTGAAGCAAACTTTAGTTAACACGGTTCACTTACAGAACATCTCAAATAGAGACCCCTCAAATGGAAACACTTGTGGTTTTCCTCTTTACTTAGTGCTCCTATTTGGGGAAGTCTTTATTTTAAATAGTTCAGGGAATCGTTGATTTATGTGTTAATAAGATGCCTGTGATTGAAGCCGCACGAAACCTTCAACAGCTACTGGAGACAAAAGAGGAAACCAAAATACAATGGGCCGCTACTACAGTCGTTAGCCAACCATTGGTTTCATGACTGAATGTCACTGACTTAAATGTGGGTGGGACTGCAAGAGGAGTCTTGAGTTCATATAAAAGGAGACTCATGTTCAAGCATCTCTCATGGATTTGGAAACACAGACAACACAGGATATTCCAAAAGAGCTTCGGGAATCACTGGTAAGGAAGAGCATTCATTACAAGTCTGTATTATTGGTCTGATTCATGCAAGAACAGTATGATGTCATATAGGCATTCAGTATGATGTCATATAGGCATTCAGTATGATGTCATATAGGCATTCAGTATGATGTCATATAGGCATACAGTACTGTAGCTGAGTGGTAAATTAATAATAATATTTTCCATTTCAGTTAACCAAATGTCCATTTAAGGTTCAAAAAGGGGTCTTAAAATGTTGTTTCTTTGTATCCATGTATGGTAAGACAAGAATGTTATTGGGTAATTTAATGTTATTGCTTGTGCTATCTCATTGGCTATCTGCATGTTGCGTGCACTTGAAGCTGTTAATTTTATAGGTTTGTGTAGTTGCATATTGTGGTCACTGGGGGGGGGGGGGGGCAGTTCTTAAGGGTTAACGGCAGTTTTTCAAAAAAAGACGTAACAAGAACTGCATCTCGGGACTTTTCTTCTTGTTGTGGATGTGGAACGGGAATGCTTGTGAAGGAGTTAAATTGTTGGTAAGGAATTGTTAAATATGCACATAACTCATTGAAACATATTGGTATAATTGTAGTGCAGTGGCAAAACGTCAGTATTTTAACAAGATGATGTATTTCTGAAATGTATGATGCAAAGGACCTGTATGTGCAGCGTGGAGAGGCCATTTTCTCCATGCAAGGGATGAGTTGCGAGATCGTCTGTGTGCTCCAGTATCCGAGTGAGCTGAGATTTCTGTGGAATGTAAGTGTTTATAAAAATGTATGTAACACTTCCACAGTTTTTTAAAGGAGCGTTGTGTGATTTAGCTCCTTGTATTTTGTTCTGCATAGACAGAGGTCACTGCCGTATTTTTGTGTTTTGTATTTCATTTCATTTATTCCTCGTATTGTATTGGCGCATCTTTGTTTAGTCGGTTATTCTGTTACTTTGCCACGTTACCTCTTGTGCTGTCGATGTTCAGTACAAGTCCATATGGCCGCTGTTTGACAAAAGTAAAGGTCAAAGGACATTTTTTTTGTTTATTCAGTCGGCATTGACAATAAAACTGCACATTAAGAACCCAGTAATTGTGTCCTGTGTGGCTAACCATTTCCCAGGCTACAGTATGATGTCATATAGGCATACAGTATGATGTCATATAGGCATAAAGTATGATGTCATTCATGGCAAAGAGCTTGATGTCATCTAAGTCTTACAGATTGATGTCATCGATGCATACGGTATGATGTCAAATAAAGGCATATAGGATGATGTCAATGTTTATTGAGGTTACATGAATATACATAGGTTCATTAACATATGACGTATACATACAAACAAAGAGTACCTTGCCTGTGCGTTGTGTAAGTATGTGTGTGTGTGTTTACCTCATT
Source organism: Neolamprologus brichardi (assembly GCF_056152115.1). NCBI lineage: Eukaryota > Metazoa > Chordata > Actinopteri > Cichliformes > Cichlidae > Neolamprologus > Neolamprologus brichardi. The sequence goes on along the minus strand of NW_028270137.1, from coordinate 1,103,633 downwards.
TACCCATTTACCTCGTGCCGCTGGGCCGTGACAGATGTCATATAGGCATACAGTATGATGTCATATAGGCATACAGTATGATGTCATCCTGTGTCCTCTGACGACCTGCTGCCACTGAAAGGCAGTGTTAGAGGGACACTTGGGCATTTATCGCAGCATATGATGTGTTTTCTGGACACACTGCTGCTTTTTCAGCGCCCAGAGATTGATGGCTCCGTGTCAGAGCTGGCTATGAATTTCAGAAGGATCAGGCCTTAACTTAACAAAAAAGTTATGAGTAGTTCTTTCCACCTTTTTACCCACAGCTACATCCACTTCTGTCGGGCCTAATCTGCTCACTACGGCTGGGTATCATCACTGATTTCTGTAATCCATTCGATTCACGAGGTCCTGATTCCATTCAATTTGATTTTGCCTCAGACAGTCAGAAATATTATAATTCTGATGATTTATCAGCGCTGACACATGTGAGACTTCATCAGAGGTGTGAGCATCACAGCAGAGGCCTTTGTGTCAAAGTAACTGAGGATAAAACAGAAAAACATGAAGGAGATTTTCCTGCCCTGTTTTCTGTAGCAGATACACTTTAAAATATTCTGCAGTAGAACAAAAAGTGAAGAAAACCATGAATCAACATCTGACCATTACCTGATGCTGCTGAAGTGAAGCAGAGCAAAGTTACAGAGGTTTGATTAGAGACACAGCAAAAGTTTTGCAATTTGGCATCATTTTAAAAAGTTTCAATTTCTTCGTTATAAAACAGCAGAAATGATTCTTTTCCAAGGTCATTTTCTGGTGGGAAAAACAGCGACCAACAGCACTGTATGTGACTTGTGCATAATAAAGCAAATGAATAATGCAGGAAACAAAGATTTGAGATGGGAAACTGTTCTTGAAGTACAGAGAGAGAGAGAGAGCTGTGCAGGCGGTGGAAGCAAAACAGCAAAAGTCAGAGGGGATTAATGACGAGATTTATCAAATGTGGAGCGTAGTTTGGATCTTCTGCTGCTGCTTCAGTGAATTTTGGTTAGAGAGATAAAACCTGCAGCTCAGAATCGAGCGCAAAAAAGACGGAAACCGCCGACGCGGTCAGTGAGCTGTCGGCTTTCAGCCCCGACGGCGTGTCCGTGTACGGGCCGTCGGGTGAGAATGCCGAGGAAGAGAAAGCTGATTGTGATGCTTCGGGTCTGTGTTTACGTCTTTGTGTGGAGTCCGTGTACCTGCTCTCATTTACTGGTTGGTGGTTGTTGAAATAGTTTTGTGAGCCTTAACCTGAGATTCTGGCGTTTCTGGCAAAATACATTTATATTTAAAAGTCGATTCAGGATTTAATGAATCAATATCGCTTCATTCAAGCTACTCGCCTCTCTCTATCCACCTGCACTTTCAAACGTACACATGAAGGACTACGGGAATATCTGGACCACGGCCAATCAGAGAGGTCCCGCCCCTGACTATCTCTGATTGGTTTAGACCACGATAGGGGCATAATGTGTGTCAGTTGTTGACCACACGGACACTTTCAGAGTTGCGAAGACTTTTTTTTAATGTACTGAACGGCTGGTCGCTGGTGCGATCTAGGATTTTATGAGTCGCACCAGTGAGAAATTTGGCCACAAATGTGACCAAATTGGTCAGACTCTAGAGCCCAGAGATCAGCTGCTGTCTGAACTGCACACTTACACTTGGGTTTTGTATTCTTTGGCTTTTTCTCTGCTCTTTTTTGAATTATAAATTCAAGAGGATTTGGATTTCTGTCGATTTCCTGCAGGATTACAACTTCCAAGAGTTTCCATTTTATTTTATTTTGTTTTATTTTGAATTATAACTTTGAGAGGATTTGGATTTCAACTGAATCCCTGGAGTGTTGAAGTTGCAGGGATGCAAAACAGAGATAAGGGCCTCTTCAGGCATGGATGTGCCCGTTCTCTCCTCAATCTCTCTCCTCAAAAGATCAACATTAGCTAAGAGTGGGTTAATTAGATGAGTATTAAGTGATTTCATTATGTGATCATAGTATGTGAGCTGGCTTTTCCCCCCTCCTGCTAAATTGCTTTAATAAAATATCCTGCATTCAAAAGGTTTAAATAGTGGACATTCATTTTTTAACTCTTTCTAAAACAGCAACAAGGCATAAAGCTGTGGATAAGTTTACACCTATATAAATATCACTTACACATTTAAATTACAGTTACAAGTTACAAAGTCACTTTCATCTACGCAGGACTGTAAGCTGTCGTCTGTGAGAAATCTCCTGCACCTCGTGAAAGACCTACCTGTTGACCACTGGGGGACCACTTCCACGTGTGGGGAACCAAAAGAAAAGAAGTCATCGTGCTGGGAGACGTGACTGGATGGAGACACCTGAAAGCAGTGACTGTGAAAACTCTGAAACAGCCAGAGTACAGTACTGACTTAGAGTATCACCACAAGCTCAGCATTAAAAAGTGAATCTGAGAGCAACAAATCAGCCACAGAGGAATCCAGAGAGAGCCCAGAAAACAAATACACATATTATATGTCAGAGCAACCCAGAGTCACCTCACCTGAAAGGGAAACTTAACAAGAACAGATTTCCTCTGTTCATTATCTCTCCTGTTTTACAGGATTGTAATCTGTGGCCACGCCCACTACAGCAAGGCCTGTAACATGAACAAATAAATACCACCAACAAGTGTCTCTAGAGGACTGGTGAGACTTTTAAGGCAAGTGATTACTTGCCAGGTTACTATAGCTGCAAAACTGTGACGCAATCTGCTGTGGTGGCATTAAAGTCCTGCCAGTTTACAGCGGCTGATTTGGTCCCTAAAATCCAGAGAATAATTATTCATGGTAAGGAATTCATGTGGACTCTAAGCGTGTGGGCAGGCAAGGACATTTAAACAGTGAGGCTGAAACAGAAACAGAAAAAGACAAACATTTCTTACCACTGGTAGGTAGCTGACTAAAAACTGAGCAACATGCTTAATCACCACCTGCATTACAGAAAAAATGTGTTTTAGAAAAAGAGAACAGGAGGAACTAGAAGAATTGTAAAGTGCACACATAAGAAGCCATACTGGGAAATTGTCTTCTCTGCGTTTTCCAAAGAAGACAGTCCCAAAGCCTCCTTCACCCAGCTTATCCTGCTCTTTGAATTTTTCTTCAAAGTCCTCTACAGAGAGACAAAACAAATTGAATTTAACAGGTAAAGGAGACTTTACTCACCTAGATATTTACGCACACCCACAGCACGTGGTGTGGTAAAGGTCGGCCAAGATTTTGACCACATGTCAGAAACTGGATCAAAATTGGACTAAACTCACTTGAACTCTGACTTTGTCTGCACTTAGAACTATCACAAGACATTAAAACAAAACATCGGGCATTGATGACATCACAGGAATCTAACATTCTAATCTATGCAAACTGTCTCCATGGCTACATAATATCAAATTAAACCATAGCAAAGGAGTAAAAAGCAGGATCAGTCTTAGGGTGTATGTTACATGTTTGCCAGTTTGGATGAGTGAGTGCAATACTTCATCGACCTGTGTTGTAGCAACCTGTTGAACCTGCTGAGAAACTTTTCTTTGTCCACTCTGCCCCAAACTTCACATGCTCCATAAAAGTCGAGGCCTAGAGACCTCTGCATAGTTATTAGCATTAGGTTATCAGTATCATCTGATATGTATGACATTTACAGTACAGTACTCACACATGACATAGGAGGAATAAATATGAACTTTTTGACATAAATTTGATCATATGAAATTGGATTTTTTTAAAATATGAAACTTTTTCCTTCCGTCATACTTCAGAAATATAATATATTAAGTTTTGAACATTTTAAAACATTTAAGTTTGCTCGTTGTATTTATAAGATCCTACATGGACGTGCTGCACAATCATTGGTCAGTCATGTTAAAATCCATTATCAGACTGAACAATAACACCTTCTAACTAGAAAGTGCATTTCCTGAAGAAACTGCAGTGTGAATGCTTGAATCTGAATGTATGCACTGAAATGAATTAATTGCTGAATTTTAAGTTAAAAATGTTGAATGAGATGAAAAATACAGAAATTTTCGCCTGAAAACAAAAGTGCTGAACTGCTAAAAGCTGACATTCACACAGAAGAAGTTGGAAAACAGCTGAAAATGTTTTAATTGTAAATTAGAAAAACATAAGAAATGAGAAAACACAATTTAGAGTAAGAAAACATCTGAATGAATATTAAAAGTTCATATTCTTTGAATCACTGAATGAATAAAATGTGATCCCTCCACTTGGATCCACACAGTTTAAAAAATTTAAATGTCTGAGCTTTGAAAGACACAGTGTCAAATATCAGTGCCAAACTCACTTCTCTGTTGTGATGTCAAATATCAATGCCAAACTGACTTCTCTGTTGTGATGTCAAATATCAATGCCAAACTCACTTCTCTGTTGTGATGTCAAATATCAATGACAGATTCGTCTCTCTGTTGTGATGTCAAATATCGATGCCAGACTCGCTTCTCTGTTGAGATGTCAAATGTCAATGACAGATTCGTCTCTCTGCTGTGATGTCAAATATCAATGCCAAATTTGCTTCTCTGTTGTGATTTCAAATGTCAATGCCAGATTCATCTCTCTGTTGTGATGTCAAATGTCAATGTCAAACTCATTTCTCTGTTGTGATGTCAAATATCAATGCCAAATTCGCTTCTCTGCTGTGATGTCAAAAGTAGATACCAGATTTGCTTCTCTGTTGTGATGTCAAATATCAATGCCAAACTCACTTCTCTGTTGTGATGTCAAATGTCAATGACAGATTCGTCTCTCTGTTGTGATGTCAAATATCAATGCCAGACTCGCTTCTCTGTTGTGATGTCAAATGTCAATGACAGATTCGTCTCTCTGTTGTGATGTCAAATATCAATGCCAGACTCGCTTCTCTCTGTTGTGATGTCAAATGTCAATGACAGATTCGTCTCTAATTTTCTGATGTCAAATATCGATGCCAGACTCGCTTCTCTGTTGTGATGTCAAATGTCAATGACAGATTCGTCTCTCTGCTGTGATGTCAAATATCAATGCCAAATTTGCTTCTCTGTTGTGATGTCAAATGTCAATGCCAGATTCATCTCTCTGTTGTGATGTCAAATGTCAATGTCAAACTCATTTCTCTGTTGTGATGTCAAATATCAATGCCAGATTTATCTCTCTGTTTTGATGTCAAATTTCAATGCCAGACTCAATTCTCTCTGTTGTGATGTCAAATATCGATGCCAGACTCGCTTCTCTGTTGTGATGTCAAATGTATATGCCAGATTCGTCTCTCTGCTGTGATGACAAATATCAATGCTAAACTCGCTTCTCTGTTGTGGTGTCAAATATCAATGCCAGACTCGCTTCTCTGTTGTGATGTCGTATGTCAATGCTAAACTTGCTTCTCTGTTGTGATGTCGTATGTCAATGCTAAACTCGCTTCTCTGTTGTGATGTCAAATATCAATGCCAAACTCACTTCTCTGTTGTGATGTCAAATGTCAATGCCAGACTCTATTCTCTTTTGTTATGTCAAATATCAATACCAGTCTTGCTTCTCTGTTGTGATGTCAAATATCAATGCCAGACTCGCTTCTCTCCTGTGATGACAAATATCAATGTTAAACTCGCTTCTCTGTTATGATGTCAAATATCAATGCCAAACTCGCTCCTCTATTGTAATTTCAAATATCAATGCCAAACTCGCTTCTCTGTTGTGATGTCAAATATCAATGCCAGACTCGCTTCTCTGTTGTGATGTCAAATATCAATGCCAGACTCGCTTCTCTGTTGTGATGACAAATATCAATGCCAAACTCGCTTCTCTGTTGTGATGTCAAATATCAATGCCAGATTCATCTCGCTGTTGTGATGTCAAATATCAATGCCAGATTCGCCTCTCTGTTGTGATGTCAAATGTCAATGCCAAACTCGGTTCTCTGTTGTGATGTCAAATATCAATGCCAAATTCGCTTCTCTGTTGTGATGTCAAATATCAATGCCAAATTCGCTTCTCTGTTGTGATGTCGTGTGTCAATGCTAAACTCGCTTCTCTGTTTTGATTTCAAATATCAATGCCAGACTCGCTTTTGTCTGTTGTGATGTCAAATATCAATGCCAGA